>NW_016161681.1:0-1551 GCF_001687245.7 Rhagoletis zephyria
GTACGACTATGTAAGCTTGTGATATAAAATTTGGTTGTGGTCAAATAAAAGAAGGCATACAAATTTCGTTGCGGTTATGCGGTCAACCGAACGATATCCGAAATAAAATCTCTCTCACGTCAAAAGAACATCTGTTTCGGACATTCATACGTATGTACATATGTACGTCCATGTGTAATTTTCCCCTTATCCTTACAACACATATACTCGTATACATATCGTCGCCTGAGTAACAGAATGTCGTATGTTACGCATGTACGTATGACGCTTACGACAATCTTTTACCCAGGTGACGATGTGTGCTTACATCTATGTTCTTTTGTATGTACAGGAAAATACTAAATAAGTATAATAGGGGTATTCCCTTAAACTCGTAAGGTCTTAAATTGTGTACAACTCGTAATTTTGCGAAACTGTTTTTCAAATTTGTAAATAGGTGCGTAGAGTGACTGTTTGACGGTTACCCAGAGTTTTGTGAAAAGGCCGAAAATTAGCAGAAAACCCAACTTAATACAGTTAGTGGATGACATTCATTGGGGCATATTCATAGCCGACTCTACGGTTAGTGGCAGCTTTTTGGAACAAGTTTCTAAGGGATATCTGTCAAGACAGCTGGAACTGCTTTAGAGTCGATTTTATTTCGGCTATGAATATCCCCCATTCATTTTATTCACTTCTTATTTATTTTCATTTATTTTCAAACATTTCTTTATCATAAATTTTAGTCTAAAATTTTCGGCTTCTCAGCAAAACCTAAGTTTACGAGGTCGTTAGCACATCAAATTTGCTTCAGTGACCGTAACAGTTACAACTTTTATTCAAAAAATCGCTCTTAAACAATTATTTTTATTTTTTTATTTAATTGCTTCTTAAATAACCGTTATTTCTGACTGATTTTATAAATCCAAAATGACAATTATTTTTGATTTTGATATTTAAAAAATAAAAGCCGGTGACTAATTTATATTGAAGACTTTTAAAAGTAAAAGTCACAGACTGATTTTTATTGATGCCCTTTATAAATAAAAGTCTTCAATAACTGTTATCTGAGACATATAAAATAAAAATCAGAAATAATTGTTATTTTTGATTTATAATATAAAAATCAAAAATAAATTTTTTAATATTGCATAAAAATTGCAAATAAAAATTTATTTTCAAATTTGAGTCTCGATGAAAAAATAAATCGATTGGTATGTATCACTTAGTTGTTAAACATTTCCTTCATAGTGAGTTTTTCCATGACAATTTTCATCAATAACTGTTATGTTCGGTCCCTGATTTGCCTCGTAATTTTACGATGTGCGCGTAAACTGACTTGTACGAGTTTGAGAGAATATCCATCCGGTGGGATCGTCATATAATGGTTGACTACTGCTAGGGGATTACTAAACGTAGAAATTACAATTATTTTCTATTTATGTAATCAATACAAAATCCTATCTGTTATCTTTGAAAAAAAAAGTCATCCGGCCTGCACCCTGAAATTGTGCATATGGAAACTGTGCATACGAAATAATGCATATGAAAAAAACCGAAATAATGCATACG
>NW_016161681.1:2879-32212 GCF_001687245.7 Rhagoletis zephyria
GGATTATAACCCTTACTAAGTAGAATTCTCCTTTCTGTATTGCCGGAAAAGAAGGGCGGACGTATTTTTGCGCAGAACTTTCCTCTGCGTAGGCGGCTTTCAGCCGCGCTTAGGGATTAAAACCCTTACTAAGTAGAAGTAAATAATTCATATTAGAAAAAACGAAATTATCCATATGCACACTTTCGTTAGAAAACCGAAATAATGCATGCATGCATACTTTCGTTTTAAAAGCGAAATAATGCATATGAAAAAAAACGAAGTAATGCATACATGCACAGTTTCGGTTTAAAACCGAAATAATGTCTAAATGCACAGTTTCCATATGCGCAATTTCGGTGCCCCATCCGGCCTCCACCATAATTTTTTCCTTGTCTTAGAATAAATAATCCACAGATTAGTGGTTAAGCTGAAATATTGAACTCAGTTTTATTTAGTAGTTGCTTCAAAATTCAAGCAGTCAACTTCTTACATACTTTACATACACTCAGATGCACAATGGGTATGTATGTACATAAGTATGTATGCCTTTCACCAAGCGAGTCTTTTTGTCCAGGTGCTATTTAGCTAAAGATGTAAGTATAAATTTAATTATTTCTACTTCAGTTAAAATCCCACCACCAATATCCATCACAGTGTAGAGTAATTATCCATCTTCTCAAATTACGGATAATGCTTTAACGTTATTGATACTTTGCAGTCGTTGAACTTTCCTTAATGAATTTTCGCTGGCATTCATACGCATAAATTATTCACTAAAATAATAGGCAATAATAACTCTAAGAAAAATATAGACTAAGTAGATTAATGATTATATTTTACCTGCACAAAAAACTTTGTGACAAGCGCCCTTATCGAGTGGAGGTTTTCATGACTGCTGCTTGCTTCGTTCCTAGCTCGATAAAATGGCTAGCAATATGTAGTAACGCCCCTGCAAAAATGTAATTTGACATTTAGCCGACATCTCATCTGCATGCTCCAATTTGAATGAGAACCTCCGTGAACACTCAAAAAATCTCTCATCGTGACATTGGTCTGAGGGAAGGATTGTGGTAAAGCAATGAAGCACTCAGCATTAAAAGGACCTTTCTTAATTAATCTAAAAATAAATAAATATAGCTCGGCCCAAGCCTGCCATAAGACAGTCAAATAGGACTGCCTGTGCTCTTACTAATCCAAATTTGAACAAAGCTGAAGATTGTTTTCAATGTAACTCAGCATAGACGTGCAAGTTTTGCGGAAATCTCAAATGTAGGCCAGCAGCATCTTATTTTCGTGCTATCATAAGCGACTTTTAAGGCCACGGAAAGGTATTGAATATTGATTTTCCTATCTAATGGGCGGCATACACGGTGCGTCTGACTCACGAGTCGCTTTGGATCTGTTAGTGAAAATAAATATGGTTTGTTACACCGACATGACTCTGAATGACTCAACTGTGCGTAGTTGAAAGGCGAGTCAACATGTACAAAGATGACTCGCGAATTAGACGCACCGTATATGGTGCCTATAAAATTTTTTCAGAATTTGACGAACTGTGGAAATCTGGTTAATTGTGGATTGTTGGGGTGTAAAGCCCTTCATAAAGGACTGGAACATTATGTGCCGATTACATGTAGTAATCAGACCACGTTGCACTGGTTTATGCGGCCCACCAGCTCTTCGAAACTCAAACTGTATAAAGATGGCTCCGGGGGCGTCCGCATTATCATTGCTCTCACCCCGTTACGGTCGAGTGGAGGAACTTGAGTTTCGTCTCTATACAATGGTCCCTCCAACGAGCCACCGGTGTCACCATTCAATGATAGAATTTTCGAGCTGAATATGTATGTACATACATATATGTCTTTCATCCGTCCGCCTCTCGGTAATCTAATTAAAATTGCTCTTGTAAATTACATACATGACACGTTGGAATCGATTTAGTAATATTCAATTAATAACATATTACATTTGCATAGGTATAACAGTAAACAAATAACATCTATTAGTTATGTATTCTTTAGCTTCTCTGAAATGCAATAAAACAAAACTATAAATGTGAATATGTAGTAATAATCCATAGAACGTCTGCACAACTGAGCAGCTGCACGCATACATGTATCCGTTACACAGATATTTAAGTAAATATATTTATTTGCAAGTAATGTAGGAGGTTAAATGTTGCAAATTGACGTCCATTTGAGATTGTAAATAAGTAAATTATTTGTATTGTAACTAAGCTCGTATCCCACTCTCATTCAAATTGTTTCAATATTACTTATACAGTAAACTTTTGAACACAGGAATAGCCAATTCAATAAGATCATTCATATGTACATAAGTTTATACCAGTATTAGGGTGGATCACTATCCATACAATAAAAAAATCTGTACTGCTTTCCAACAGAAATATAAAATTTATTACAATTTAGGGCTTCCACCAAAACATTTCAGAAAGTACAAACCTTCCGAAAACCGTGTTTTTTATAAGTAAAATTTGTTTTTAAAAATATTTTTTGTAAAAAAATCACCTCGATTCGGAGTAGAGTTTAGGTTTTAGCTTTAAGTGGCATAAATCTCATTTTTCGACTTTCTAAATCTGGAAAAAGTGAACACTTTTTGGAAATCAGTCCATATGTATTCAGAAAATTTTGTTTTCCAAATGTCATTGCTGCAAGTGCTATGTATCAATTTGAAGACGACCTTTTTTCAACTTAATTTTGTTTCCTATTAAAGTGACAAGTATGTACTTTATAAAAGTGATATTATTTCTATAAATTGTTGAGACCAACAAAATAAAAAATATAGAGAACAATAGTGAAGGTCAAAAAGAAAATAGAAAACAAATAAAAATATTTTGTGAAAGTTTTGTGGATACTGAAAAAAATCGCCTAAGGACATTAAGTTTTTTTTTTTTTGAAAAGTTAATGTTGCGTAAGAAATAACTTTCTTTATCGGGCTCCATCCGGGTCAAATCGTATATTTATGTAGTAGATAAAAGTACAGACTTTTTGCTTTAAATCTTTGCTTCTGTAAAATTTTTGGATAAATTTTGCTTTTAAACAAGACATTTTTAATTGTTGGAAAGAAAACTGTTAAGCTGTGAGTGCAATATTTTATATGATTATAAAAGAGCTAATTAAGTTGAAAACTTGATGAATAGGCAGTGGACATAATAAGGAAACCAATATTACTTTTTTGTGCACATAATAGCGCAAAATGGAACCAGTATAACAGGGTGTCACGTTATTTTCTGTCGAAACATGCAAATGGCTCTCGGAAAAAATTGTTTTTCAAACTCCAAAGGGCGTACATGATCGAGGTATGGTGAAGGAAAGGAGAAATTGAAGAGAGCATCTGAAAAATCAAGAAAATAATTATTCGCGACTTATTCATGCCCCAACTTTTCTAACATTTTTTTAATTTTTTGTTGTACTGTACTTTTATTTTATTTTAATTACCATTTAATTTAAAAAAAAAACCGCCTTATAATACTCAATGAAGTATTTTGTCAAAAAATTATGTAATTTTTACAAAAAAAAACCTTTTTTTTTTATTTGCAATGCAAATAAAATGTGTAGAACTCATTAGTTTTTAAGAAGTTTTAAGATTTAATTAAGATTAAAACATGTAACCACAAAAAGTAGTCGTTGTAAAATAATGACCACGCCCGTTTGTTTTTAAATGAGAAAGTTTGGAGACCGTTATAAGCTTATGCACCAAATCTCAAACCTTTAGGTTGTTTTTTTTTATAGTTCATGCCGCAAAGCCTGGCATAGTGCATTGCATCAACTTAATCAAAATAATGGGATTTTTAGAAGTATTTTCAAATTGATCTCACTCACTTAACCCTTTGAAGACCGAATTAAGTTGGGTGGAGGCAAAAATTTGTTTGAACTGGTATAAATCGTTGTTGCTTATAAATGTTTACAACTATTTCTAACAACATTTGTCAAGGTTTTATGTTTTGATTTTATTAGCTTTATTATATTTTATAACCTAAAATGATTTGTTGCAGAACCACTTTTAGCACTATTTATGTTGCACGAAGGAAAACTGATGAAAACTAATTGGGTCTATAATTGCGGCAGAGGTTCAGCGTTTTGCCTTCACAACATTCTAAAGTATCAACTAAAACAAACCTTTAGATAAAATAATTTAAATAACAAGATTTACAAATCAAAATGTTAAGTTGCCTAAAAGCAACATCGGCCCTCAACGAGTTAAATCTTAATATTTTTCTGAAATAGGTATTTCGGCGGAAGTCTTGCAATAAAATAAATTTTATGCTTCCTGCGAAAAACACGCAATTTTTTTTGGGGATGTACCCTAATGCAAATACATATGTAGATACATATGCATACATATGTACATATTCTTGTATGAGTGTGGAGGACGATCCTATAAATAGGATAAGTTACGTATATGAGCTTAATAGAATCACAATTGCATAAATGCTTAAGGTTAAAGATTGTTTCACTGCTCAAATTAGATTTAATCTGTAAGAATGTATGCTTACGGGATTATGGTTCATTTATTCTCATTCAACTTGATATATTTGTATATACTTACATACCTACATATATCTCAAACAATGGTCGTTCGCATTTTGTTCCTGCTGCCAGGCATTGAAGAGCAAAAAGCTTTGTGTGCGTAATTAAATTTAATTCATTGAGTTAGGGATGGTACAGACAGCACACATACAGCCTCGGAGAAGCCATAATGCGCCTGCAACTATGCAATGATTTTTAGTCATAAACTAATTGAGGTATATTTTGCATGTGTGAACACACAGATAATAAACAAATAGCCATGGCATATTCTTGTCGTCACTGCAAAAGTATCCCCCATCACCAGCCCACCTGTCGATTGGTAAACAACAACAAGTTGCTGACAATGAAACAGAAGCAGCAGTGCACTTTCGCTCTCTGCCAACCAAAACAATACATTCTTCTGCCGTGGTCATGTTATCTATGTATCTATCAACTGGTAGAGGCCTTGGTTAACTCGATTGATTGTTGATAATAAATATCTAATCAATATTTATCGCGCTGTAGGCCTTCAATGAGAGCAAGGGTATTAGTTGTGCTCAACATTGCTAAACAACTCGGTCATTTCCTGTGGCAGAGTGGACATGCTGAAGGTGTATTTTGAATTAGTTGAAGTTTATCAGCGCGTCGATGTTGACATTGTTGGCAAATCTCTCGGCTGACAACATTGACCGCCCAGAGAACTTGAAATGCATATTTGGTAGTCGCGTAAATAAAAATGTTTAACAAATTTTTGAGTTAAAATTCAAATCAACATAACACTCAAAATTACTAACCTATTTCGCTTAAATCTACAAATGAGTTTAACGTGTTTAATTGAGCGCTTCGCTTAACTACGAGTACAATGAAACGTCTCATCATACCAACTTTGATTGATACATATGGATTGATTAAGTTTTGGGATTTTGATACTGGGCCATCTGTCGAAAATCGCCAACAGCTTAAAGAGGAGCGTGAATCCAATTGGAGGAGGCGTCATGACCGTTCCATAAGGCGAGGAGAGAAGGTAGAGTGGCAGTTGATTATTGTAATTGAAGTTTCTGCTCTTCGTAGCTAAACTAGTGCTGCAATGCTTTTTTTAATTTAAAGTAAGTCCCTTCATTATGGGGAGTAAAAAGTAGAGAGGAAATATTTACGGAACTGGAGCAGTGTTAATTGCGGCACTCTTTACATACATATGTATGTACATTAAGGTGCCTATCGAAAATGTTTTTTTTTTTTTAATTTCAAGACCGCACCCCCTAATTTTAAAGGAGGCCAAGCAAAACGTGTATAACAAATTTGGTCAAGATCGGTCGAGTAGTTTTTGAGATATGCATTTATCATATAAGTGGGCAGTGCCACCCGCATTTTCCTAAAATTGTTTGAAAAACCACTTCTTTGCTAAAGAGCGGTTGTATATATCAATTTTAAATAAATATTGATGACATCCTTAGCCGCACTGCTCAAAAAATCTAAAGGTGCGGCACATAAACAATATAAATTCAAGGCCGTATTTAAGAAAAGTCGCCTAACTTCGACAATTTGTATGCGATTTCAATAAGTGAGCTATCAGTTTATTTAAAAATATACTTAATTTTTGATAGTACTACATATTTTGAAATTGTGGAAATTATCGATGGCCAAAATTTTAAAATTAAAGAGAAATATGAGTTTTTTGTATTTTACCCAAAAAAAAACCCCAAGCCAAGTCCGACAATAGATTATTATATACAATTTTAAAGGCCTATACATCCTCTTCTCAGATCATATTCGATCATGGAAATCGAAGCGAAAAAAGTAATTCAAAAACTCATAAATCTAAAAAATCGTATTTTCTAACCTAAATCGAAAGGTCGTGACCTCTAAATGATCTTTAAAAAATCTATAAAAATAGGCAATAATATTTCCAATAAACACGAATCAAAGTAGGGGGTAGGGTCTTGAAATTTCCAAAAAAAAAAAAAAACATTATCGACGGGCACCCTAATGTACATACACATTACAATGAAGTGGCGCCAAGTTGGTATCAGCTGAATGTATCCATCCAGGTGTTTGTACATAAATAACATGGGTACATAACTGCATACATACGAGGATAATTTTTCAACTTCATTTTCCGATTATCGCTGGATTAAGTAAACTCGATCCTCTTTGTTATCCTCAGGCCGGGGCAATTAAACTATTTCAAAGTAAAAATACCATATTACCTTTCTTATTGATGAATTTTGTCGACTAAAAAAAAGCGTGTTGGCAAATAAATTTCTTGAAAACTGTATCAGCTGTTTTCGATTTAGCTACCCTTGGCCTAAATTATAGCTGTCTAACGGCCAACTAAACCATCGCACGCAGCCCGCAATTGGTTCTGCATTGTTTTGGCTCATTCGCGGAGAAGCGTGTTTTTTTCGATACTCGACACTCGGGTATTTTTTTGAGATAACAAAAATTATAACCTAATTATTACAGTGCAAACTTTAGTTAAGATCAAATTTACATCTTAGCATTGCATAACTTCTCCGGTAACCTCACAACTCCAGAGTTATGTTAATCTATAATATTGCCATCTTATGTGCATTACTGTATCAAATCACTAATAAAAAAACAGTCGTTTGAAATCCAGTTTTCCAGAGAACTTATTGAGTAAAAATTTTTGAAGTGGGCCAACATTTCTTCGACGATCGAGTTTTTTTTGAAACGAATTGTTTATCGTTCGCAATGATAAAAGAAATAAAAAATATCACGATTTTTCGAAATTTGAAATATTTTAGAAGTTATAGCTAGATATTAACTTTTTCTTGAAATTGTTTGGATTTCAAAACGTGAATAAATTTCGGCCCATTGCATTCAGCCAATTTTTTTCCGCAAATAATTTTTAATGGAATGATTGAAAAGTCAATAATATTTTAAAATTTGTTATTAACTTCCCAAAAAAAAGATTGCATAACAAAATAAAAAAAAAATAGAATGGGGAGAAACATGATCATTCTTAACTGTTTAAAAAATGAGCATAATTGTCATTAGCAGTAGCGAGAAAACAATAAAATCCAAAAAATTTCGAAAAATGTTATTTGCTATACCTAACTTCCAAAATAGTTCAGATTTTCAAAAGTTGTGAAATTTGTACATTTTCTTTTTCGCTGTGAACCATAAAAAATTCATTTCACAAACTTTGTCAACTTCAAAAAAACTTTACACATTGATTGTGTTTTTGTACGCAAAAATTAAGCCTTGTACATAAACAATTTGAATAAAGGGGGTATTTACGTATATTTACATACATTATACATGTGTACATATACATATCGCAAGTTCAATAATACAGAGAAATAATTCAAAACTTACTTTTTTGGAGATTAATAAGCTTGATAAAAAGAATATGTTAAGTCTAACAGATAACTAAACTTTTTAAAAGTGGCGAAGATATGTGTCTTTACATACGTCTTTTTGATATAGCTTGATCAAGCTTTGATTGCTTTTTCTCACAAAATTTAAATTTTCAAATAATTATCTACAAGTGTATTATTAAACGTGCGATATGTGCGCACATACCCTGTAGGAAATAGGAGCCCTAAATAATGCCTTACCAGCAACTTACACTTCACCGGGTGGTGCCTACCGACTTCTCTGAAAAATCGTTCTTAGTTCGGCACTCGAAAATAACTTCAGCGGCGCGTTATTTTGCAATGTACTAGATAATTCTCATCGGAGGTGTTCATTTTATACTTTTTCTAATAGCTGGCATTGGTCATGATGACAATTTTGGTACTAAAAGCTAAAAGAAAACACGGATCAGCTCGTAAGGTGCTTACCTACATATTTTCCCATTGGGTAATTATGTTCTAAATATAAGTGTGTGTATCATTTATAGGGTTACTGTTTTCCACATGTCGATCAGATGAACAGCTATCAATCATGTTCTATCGTTCTTTGTTCGAAAGGGATTCTCATAAGTACGCACATGTTAGATATAAACATACATATGGATCTACATATCGTTGCCTTAATATAGAAAGGCCCTATCTGACATCGTCGCTGATATACAAAAAGCCGTAAGTAACTAAAAATCGAAAATTTACGTTTTAATTGATTATGATGCATTTGATCGCATTATGTGGCCCCAAATCGTTTTATGCAATAAAAGATTTTAGTTAGTTACGGCTTTGTGCATTTCAGCGACGATGTGAGATAGGGCCTTTCTATATTAAGGCAACGATATGTATGTATGTACATTAGACTGCATCACTCCCCATACAAAAAAAAAATCGGTACTATTTTTCCATTGGAATTATAAAATCTATTATATTTTAAGACGTTCACCAAAATCTTTCGGAAAAATATTAAGATTTAAGATTAAGTGAGCTGGACCGATTTTAAAATACCTCCAAAAATGGAGTTTTTTATGAATAAAAATATTTTCTTAAAGATTTTTTTTGAAAAAATCCCCTCAAATGACAAACCGGTTTAAGCTTAAAATACTTGCATAAAAATATTAAAACAAATTAAAAAAAAGTTTGAACGGAATCGTAATGATGAGATTTTTGATGCTGTTTTTTAACTTTTTTCAAAGATTGGTATAGGAAAAACTTGAATAACTGAACCTAAACTCTTCCGATTTAGACTTAAGAGGTGTCATTGGAAAGGTATTTTCTCACCCTTTTTATTTCTTTGCTAATAAACTCATTCAAAGGATGGAAGAGAAAGGTAGGATGAACGAACGTCATTCAAAGTTGAATTAAGATGTGTTGGTATTCGAAAAAACAAAATGGGACACGAATGACGTTTTTTGGCCAGAAATAAAAAGTGTGAAAATACCTTTCTACTAAGATCCCATATGTCTAAATCACAACATTTTTGAAACAGATATTCAAGTTTTTCGTAAACCAATCTTTGAAAGAAGTAAAAAAACAGCATCAAAAATCTCATTCTTACGATTCTGTTGAAAAGATTTTCAAATATTTTTATGCAGATTTTTTAAGCTTAATCTAATTTGTCATCGGAGGGGACATTTTCAAAAAGTTCTTTAAGAAACTATTTTTATTCATAAAAAACTTCATTTTTGGAGGTATTTTCAAATCGGTCCAGCTCGCTTAAATCTTAATATTTTTCCAAAATATTTTGGTGGACGTCTGAAAATATAATAAATTTTGTAATCCCGTCGGAAAACCGCAACTTTTTTTGGTGATGCAGTCTAATGTACATATGTACATTACGATCCCAATTTCGACCCGCATATGCTTAGCTACTAAGGTGGTCACCTAAGCACATGCCCAGGACCCAATTAGTGCTGATAGCACCATTTTGATACGCTTTCTCTGGGATCATTGATTTTTTCTGCTTTCATTAGTCGTCGGTTTCGTCAAACCATTTTGATTTTTCGATGAATCTATTTAGGATAGTAACGGTGCATTTGGACATCTCCCTAAGATTTTGGATGGTGATATGTTTTAAATCAGTTGTCAGATTTTCAAAAAGTAATGCATTTTATTTTTAAAATCAACAATTTATTTTTTTTATAAAATCATAAAAAAACAATAACTTACTATTTAATAAAATGTTTTAATTTTTCTAGAACTCTGCTCATTAGCGTTTTTATTTTATTAATGTCTGAACCCGCATAGCTGCTAAAGAACACTTACTTTTGAAAACTTTTCAAGAGCGCCCTATTTCAGAATTCGTTTCAAAATCGCCCTATCTCAGCTGCCGATTCAAAAACGCCCTATATCAGCATTATTTCAATACATTTTGAAGTGAGATAGGGCGCTTTTGAACCGAATTTTGAGATAGGGTGTTTTTCAATTAAAATCTGAAATAGGGCGTTCTTTAAAAGTTTTTTGAGATAGAGCGTTTTCGAACTGGCTGCCGAGATATGTCGTTCTTCCACTCAGCCATCGATATGTACATATGCCTATTTATGGAGGGTGGCACATATTAATTGTTCTAGTATTTATTACTTTACATTTGATAAGCAAAAAGGTTTTCCGCATACCTGACAGAGAAGGCTTGAAGAAAAAATTATATCTTTGGTTTGTGTTTGTTTTAGATATGCATAGATCTCTTCCTCGCTGGCGGCAAAAGAAGCAAAATGCGATTTCGATATATTAATCTATATGGATACTGTTCCTTACTTACATTAGGAACACAAATTCTAACATCTTCGTCAAAAGTTAAATTGGAGGGAGTGTTGCCACTCACATATTTTTCCCCCTATCAAAACCCCGTACCAAAACGGTTTTGAGAGTACCAAAAAGACTTCGTTTTTTCTAACTTATTATTTTTCAATAAAGAAGAAAAAAGTTTTTAACATAAATAAGTTTCATTAGATTAAAAAATATTTTTTTCACGCAGAGAATTTGTCATACTGGCGATATACAATATTTTTTTTTTTTGCTATTTTTTATAAAAATATACATAGTTCATACTATACCAAAGAAATAAAAATCTAATTTCTAAACTCTGTTCAAAACTCAGGAAAATTTAATAAATTTGCATGCAAATTTCCAATTTTTTAATCAGATTTTTTAGATTTTTTTTTGAGAGTTTGAGCAGTTTTGTAGCCCTTAAATGCTGAACGTGGTCAAGTGTGTTCACAAACTACAAATTTATTACACTTCAAATTAATTTAGCTTCTTTACTTGTCCTTTACTCCATTAAAACTAACATACACATTTACTCATTGAAAAGTCCTATCGGCGATGACGTTTCTCAAGTAAAAGCAAACAAAGCCAAATAGGGGGATAAAAGAAACCACCCACCGGCGCCACCCAAGAATTATATTACGTATTCCCGACGGCACTGACATTTCACAAGTACAAGTAAACAAAGTCGAATAGGAGGAAAAAAGGAACTGTTAGAAAATTTAGAATCTGACTTTGCGAAAACTTTCGCGTATTGACGAATAATTGTATTGAGGCTCTCGTTTAAATTATGGGACTTTTAATTGACGAGTAAATACAGAATATAGAAAAATCTAAAATATAGATGGAAATAATTAATATTGTTTCCCTAACTGTCGCTTTTAAGGAAAACGTACCAAAATCTAAATCAACGTTCCAACTCATTATAAAAGTACCAGTTTGGTACAATAGAAATTTTAAAAATGTTTGGCTATTAAACATTTGCTAGTGCTTGGCCGAGCTCTTTAGGTGGTGGAAAAGTGTTCCCTTCTTAATTTAAGTACAAGCCTTTCGAGGTTGAGATTTCCTTGCATTGTTAGGTGCACATTTTTTGCTCCTCATAGGCGGGTGCGTATTTTGGCTACAACAAGATAGTGGTCCGGTAACGTACTTTTCGTCTAACACAAGATGATTGATTTGGTTTCTCGTTTTTGAATCTGGAAACAGTGCTGCAGCTTGATGGATTTTTTTATGCTGCATCTTAGCACTACATATTACCATGTTTCGGGCACCGCCAAAGTCGATCAGCCCCTGTCCGTTATCGGACGTTTCGTCGAGAAGGTTGAATTTTCTGGGAGTGGCCCCACAGATCCCTCCCTTACCCAACTTGGCATTTAAATCGTCAAGCACGATTTTGGTATCGTGTCGGGGCAGCGCCCGTATGTTTGCTTCAAGCGCTCATAGAAGAGATTCTTGGATGTATCGTCCTTTTCTTCCATCAGAGCATGGACGCAGATAAGAGAGATGCTGAAGAATTTCGCTTTGATACGCATTGTGGCTAGACCGGGGGAACGACAGTACTCCGCGATGGAGTCTCTCCCCCACCACAAATCAAACACTTAATTTCCTCTCCTTTACGTGGCAGCTGTAGTAGACGTCCCAAGGCTCCACGTTTTCCTTGTCTTGCCCCGTCCATCGCATTTCTTGGATGGCGGTGATGTCTGCCTTTATCTTCCCGAGGACATCAACCAGCCAGGCAGAGGCCCCTTCCCCATTTAGGTTCCGAAAATTCCAGGTGCATACCTTCAAATCATAGTTCTTTACACGTTTACCGTGGTCCTCTTCAAAAGATGGAGGTCTCGTCCGAGGCACATTCTTAGTTTTCATTGGGAGACATTTTAACTTGGCGGCACCCAAACCCAGCGCACTCGAGGTCGGAAGCTGCGATTGAACCGTACGCAAAAGAATCACTTTTGCCCACTCCCAGGTGAATGGCAGTCAAAAGGCTTTACTTTACTTACGTGGGCTTCTGCGCACGGAACCATCCTCCACGTACCACCCTAATGTCGGTAATTTAAAGCCCACGAAAAATTATAAAAAAGTACGAAATTCCTTTGCACAAATATTATTTTTGTTAGCTTATAAGAACATATGTATGTATGTAAATATGTACCATATTTAACCTAATTTTGTGACTCACCTATTATTTTCATCCATTTATCATTGCAGGCGCAACAAATGCGTGCGGTTTCTAGTCCATCGCTCACAGATGCTTTGCAGGAGGAAGAAAACGACGCTTCCGCCAGCAATGCTGCTCAAACCGAATTAAAGGATTTTAATCCGATCTCAGTTTCCGGTGAATCTACATCAACCATGGTCACCGCAACAACTAAAAACAGCAGCAGTGGCAGCAGCGGCAGCGGCAGCGGCAGCCATAGCAACAGTAGGCCATTGAGTCTGTCGAATAGTCAAAGCGTAGGTGTGCTGCAGAAATTCAAACGCACGCTTACAAATTTCAATAAACCAGCGCAACAGCAGCAGCAGCAGCAACCACAACAGATTGCAAGTAGTAGCAGCACACAAGGGCTTGTATTGAGCAATGCAGCAACCGCATCTTCCGCAACAGCCGCAAATATTAGTGGAGCAGCTAGTAATGGTGGAAGCAATTCGTTGACAATAGAAAATCCATCAGAGACCACATCAAATATCGCCATAATGGAGGGTAGTGCAAGCAAATACCGCTTTGGACCACTCATTTGGCGTTCATCAAAGGAGCGTCGCAAGACAAAGTACAATCGACGTGATAAGTGTAATAGCGGTGATTCTGGTATACAAATCGAGCTGGATAATGACGAGCAATTCTCGCGCATTTTGGTGACTGCGAATTGTGAAGGCGACAACAAGACGGCTAGTACGAGTGCGGCAGCAGCAAATCAACGCGGCACAAATGAGAAGGTATGTATGTTGTGAAGGGTCATTATTTATTATCCCTAATTAGGACATATGTACATATGTATGTATGTACATATCGTCGCTACCCTGTCAAGCTGTCGAATGCTTTTTCAAGTGCGATACCTTGCGCATGCGTTTAGAATGATGCGCAAATTGGCAAATCCTAAAATTTCTAGTCTTCTTAGAAGCAGAGGATACTGGCATTTAGAAAGTGTCGAATTCCACACTTCTTCGTAATGACAACAGCATTTTTTACAGCAGTTTTTTTGCGCTACTGGAAAATACTTATTTTCACATTCGATAGTTTGACATGGTAGCGACGATATGTACTTAAGGTTAGGGTTTTGGAATAAAGTAGTACTCGGACTTGGAGTACGAATTCCAGATACGGTTCTCATGGGAACAGCAAACCATGCGAGTGTGCATTGGGAATAATAAAAAAGAGGTATTTCAGGCAATTTCGGACAATATTAATTATCGTTTGTTTTCAAACTCAGCTGAAAGTCACAGGTGTGTACTAACTTTCTCATGGTTCACAAGAACCTATTGGATTCCTTGGATTTGCCGATTTCCGTTCTCTATATTCTACTTCATAACACTGTTCGGGAGTCGGCTGGGGAATAGATGAAACCGAGTTTTTCTGAAAGTCTGGCGATTTTAAGCGTTTTTTGTCAATTGATGTTCACAAAGCAACATTAAAACCATTAAAATTTATTTAAATGCAAATATTTATACCTTTTGATGGTGCCATTTTGGGGGCTTTAGGATCCGAGGAATCTGAATTTGCAATTTAGTTTTACCAAAAACGGCCGCTGGGTGCGTTTTGTTACGCTTTCATGCAAAAGAACATGATGAAACATTGCTTAGCAACATTGTTGAGAAACATTGTTTGCACTTTTCCTTCATGCTGCAAAAATAAACTGCAAATTCAGAGCGAGTTCTTAAATAGGGCGTTCTTGAAAAGGTTTCTGAGATAGGGCGTTTTCGAACTAGCTTTCGGGAGAGGTCGATCTTCCACACAGCCGTCGATATGTACATATGTATGTATGTATGTATGTATATAAACTCCTGTGTACAGAGAATTTGATTATATTTGCCCCTTTACTATAAGCCTACATTTAAATAACTAAGCCACTGGTTAGTTCACTTTCGTACATCGTGCATACTTTAATTGGCATTTAATTAACTGGATTTCCCTTTCAAGGTCACACTGAAAATGCGATCTGTGCGTCGTGTTAATTCGGCCAAAGCGACCAGCATCACGGATAAATCGGCGACAGCGGCACTTAATGGGAAAGCAAAAATACTCAAACGCATAGAAATTCAAGGTGGCAGCATGGAACGCGAAGCGCCCGAATCACTACCCGCGCGCTCATTAAGTCAACCCAATGGCTTGGATACTTGCGGCATTGGCCGAGTTGGCGGTAAGACAAATTAAATAAGCAACACTTTGAGTGAACTTGCTTGTATTTAATGCGTTTGGTTGTATTTATAATTTTAGATTTGGATGACAGTGACAGTGATAGCGTAACATCACATGAGGAAGGTAAGTTGGGCGCGAGTTTTGAAATTACGAGTAAATCCTATTGCAGTACACTTTGCGGCTGCTTTGACATAGTGTAGCGCAATTAAATTCAATTAACGTAGAGTACCCTTTCGGCTGTCTGCATTTTAATTGTTGTCTGCCGTATACTTTCAGTATACATATGTACATTAGGGCGGAGTAATTTAATTTCGTAAAAAGTGTATGGCATATACGAATTCTATGTTCGATTCTAAGCAAAACTGGTGAACGAACTGTATACCAGAAAGGACGTTTGACCCTCCCAATTTTTAAAAGAAAAATGCGTTTAATGATTCATGAACGAAATTAATTTTTCATTTACGAAATTGTGTATTTTCTTCATACAATAAACTACGTCATTTTTAGTGTATAGTAGTGTGTTCGCCATTTTTGCTTAGAATTAATCGTAGAAACGAATTTGCTATACACTTTTTTCGAAAAGATGTTTCCGAACAAATTACTCCGCCCTAATGTACATACTTACATACATATGTCCTTCATCTCCCCCTCTCTCTTGCAGCACCCAACTATTACCCGATTTACGCTGAAGTGCTGTACAGCTTCACCGCCGCTGGTCCGCAAGAACTCGGCCTGGAGCGTGGCACATTAATCGAAATTCTACGCAAAGAGGTCGGTCCCTGGTGGTTTGGACGCATACGGAAAGAGGAAAATAACACACTGGTCGAAGAGATACTTGACCCCGAACTCGGTTGGTTTCCCAAGGAATTTGTGCGCGTCATACAATGCCCCAAGACGGATGTGTTTTTCCTTTCGCAAATGGCAAATGTCGCGACATCTGCCCAAGTACAACAACAACCAGCGACAACAACAAAACGTAGCAGTTTCAAGAAATTTGCTACAAAATCACAAACTGCGTTCCACTCTGCTACAGCCCCACCAGCGCTGCCGCCAACAATGACTGCCTCTGATATAGCATCGGAGGTTGCTTGTGACTTAGATGCGACTATTGTCGATGAGAATAATGTAACGACTATTGTGATTGAATCGCCCTCGTATGCGAGCCGACCACCAAGTGCTTCAAGCGGTGGTGGTGGTGGTGGAGTTTGCGGAAGTGGGGATGCATCAAATGCCCTGGCACCGTCGCGTAGCATCAATGTGATACTCGACAGTGCGGAAATGTTGCGACGCAGCGCGGTTAAAGAGTTGCTCGACACAGAGGTTAACTATGTGAAACTGTTGGCCGCCATATGCGAGGGGTAAGGAATTGATAAAAATTGTTTTTTTTTTTTTTTGAGGCCATAATTTTATTTAACTAATTCACTTTCGATCTTTCCTTTTGCAGCTATCTGCCCGCAATGAGCAAGCGTATTGATATTTTTTCGCCGAATAGTATTCGTTTGATTTTCTCAAACATTACAGCGATCTATAAGTTCCAACGGAAATTTCTAGAGGCGTTGCGCAAAGGCATCGAGCAGAATCAAGTCGCTAAAGTTTTCCTGAAAATGGTAAGTTAACGTTTTCATTTATTGAGCACGGGGCAGTTAACTATAGGTGCATATGTAGATTTTCAGTACAAAAATGTTAAGCTATCCGTAGAATGTGACTTAACCCTGGACCGTGAAACCGGCCCTAAAATAAACCATTGTACTTGTATTTCAGTTGGAGCAAAATATACTTGTTGACTTAAGTTATAATAAAAAAAAAAATATTACTATCCTATTTATGGGGCACAATAGATCTCTCAGTCGCAGTGCATACCTCTGTTATCTATCTAGTTTATTTATGAAGATTCTATAATGTTCATACCGTATTTGATATTTAACTTTATTTTTCTTGCAGCATAAGGGATTCCTCTGCTACTCAACCTATTGTAATGCATACCCACGTGCGCTCATAGAATTGGAAACGTATGATCGTATTAAAGATGCCAAAACTATTCTAGACAAGTGAGTAGAAATAGTATTTACACTAGATCTGCATAAAAGGACAATATGTTCATATGTATAAGTGGTTCCTAGACCCTTCTTCTTCTTCTTCTTCTTTTTTGACGCTGTAACCGCCTAAGCGATTTTAGCCGAGTTCAGCAAAGCACGCCAGTCGTTTCTCCTTTGTGCCAACTGACGCCAATTGGAAACGCCAAGTGAAGCCAAGTCCTTCTCCACCTGATCTTTCCATCGCAGTGGGGCCTCCCTCTTCCTCTGCTACCACCAGCGGGTTCCGAGTTGAATACTTTCAGAGCTGGAGCGTCGGTGTCCATTCGAACGACATGACCAAGCCAGCGGAGCCGCTGTATTTTAATTCGCTGCACTATGTCCATATCGTTGTAAAGCTCATACAGCTCATCGTTCCATCGTCTGCGGTACTCGCCGTCGCCAACGCGTAAACCCTTCACCCCTCCTAAAATAAAGAAAAATGTTATTGGAAAACGCAAAAATATGTAGTACCGAATCGAGGATGCTCTATATTTTTGTCGTATTTCTGACTTCCGGTTTCGACCGGAAACGGCTAAAACAGACCGGAAGTCCATCTTTTTAAATTCGACATACACGTTTTTAAAACAGATTCGGATTCTGCGAACGAAAATACGTAACTATCGGAAATTTTTTTTTCTGAAATGGACTTCCGATTTAAAGAATGGACTTCCTGTCTGTGCAACCCATCCTCCAGTTTAGAAGTCCGGTACGAGTTGAATTTCGAAGATCGTTTAGATGTCGAAAATGGCACTTCCAAGAAAAAGGTTTCAAGCAAAAGTTTCGTAAGCCGTAAGCCGCCTTCGATCCGCCACTTCTCTGTTTGCTTGAGTTCATCCCTGGCGCGTGGCGAAACGAACGAACTCAATGAGGTACAACCAAACTCGCTATCGTCCATCCTTGCTAGCTAACTTTGTTGTTGTTTTCACATGCAAATTTTTCGTTAAGCGAGCAAATTTATTTTAGACCCATGGTTCCTTTGGCAAATTAGCTTAGAATTACTCATAGAATCCTTCTGTGATATAGATACGCGCATAGTCGAAAAAATCTCACATACAAATTGACCCGACTAGTGTACATTATATATTGAATTCCGAATTTGTTCACTCAGTTTGTACTATTTATCAGTGATTTATGTGCCGCTTTAGTCAATGAAGTTTTTTGCCTTTTCTGATGACCCCTAAACACTGACGATTTCTGGCCGAAGAACTGAACAAAAAGATTTTCTAAAGTCTCTTTCGAAGGTAGTCTTTAAAAATGTATGCGTATTCAGAATCCAATACTACTGGGACGAGCGAGTAGCCGGGCTATGTAATGCCTTTATCAAATTTTTTTTAGCAAACGCACCCAATTTTGTACCAAGTCTCCCAGGCGAGAGGGTGGTATTATTTACTCTCGACCTGTTTCTCGGAGTTTTCACTAGAAAAATCGTTTCGTCTATGACTTTTCGCTGCCGGTTTGGTGAAATCGCCTGAACACCATCTGCAAAGTGAGGCATGAATGATCCCTGCTAGGGCGCGCGACCTAATCCTTAGTCTTAGTGTCTGAATGGCGTAAAGTCACCAGACGGCATCGAGACAAGCCATTAACGACATTCAGAGAGTTTCCGTTACCGTTTCCGTTCCGTGACTCTCGCCCCATGAATACTGTTATTGAAGGCCACGCCCACCCAAAAGCAGACACGTAACCATCCAGACTCGACCGCGACATACCAAACACATTTCCGACTTTTGGGGGATTCTTCTCGCGACACCAGCCATCTCGTGCCTGCCCATTTAAAATCACTCAGCTAACTAACACACATCCCTTTGGTCAAACCCCAATGGAACCAACAGGTTTCCTGGGGCCTACAGTTAGTTGACGACAACGATGGATGGACTAACCGATTAGGCGAGGCTTGGTAGTACCACTACAGCAAGATTAACAACAACGCTTTACAGACAGACTATTAGAGTACCATTTTTACAAATACGAACATCGTCAATGTCAATGGAGTTGCACCAGCACCTATCGTAGCTTCAACTGCCTCGATAGATCCGCGATTACGATCTCAAACAACAAAACAACAAAAGTAGTAGATAGTGACTTTCTGCGTTAGAAATCTACATATGTCTGTACATATATTCACGATTAAAATATCCTTTTTCTTGTATGAGCAGTTTTACATTTGTTCAGTTTTAACTTTATGCGAATCTAAATGAATTTTCCGTTCTTTCTTCAGTTGTCGCGAATCGGAGAACCTTGCTGAACTGCCTCTCTCGGCGCACCTCTTGGCACCTGTCCAACGTATCTGTCGCTATCCGCTGCATCTCAGTGAAATTCTGAAAGGCGCAGCCAAGCGTGGCGAACCACCAGAATATGAATTAGCACAGTATGAGCAATTTGATGTAAGCCAAATGGACATACCTGACACATATGAAAAAATCGACTTAGCCTTGGAGGCAATGCGCGGCATTACTGAAGCGGTCAATGAAGGTATTAATAAACCGCCGAAATGAATTAATTTAATAAATACTAAAATGAAGTTTTTCGTTTACATTCTCACAGGCAAGCGTCACAGCGAAACGATTGCACGTCACCAAGCCAGTTTTCAGAATTTCAAAGGCCCGCCACTTCATCTACACAGTACACGTTTCTTTTTGCAAATCGATGCTACGCGGCAGAAGCAAAATCTCTGGAACAGCAGCTGTACGCTATTTCTCTTCGACAACCAGTTAATCTATTGCAAGCGCGACATCATTAAACGCAGCCAATTCATCTACAAGGGACGCATCTTTCTTGATCGTTGCCGCGTGGTAAATGTGCGCGATGGCAAAATGTTTGGACACAATATAAGAAATTCACTGCGTATCTATTGCGAAGCGCGTGACAAATGGTTCGACTTTAGTTTTCGCTCGGCAAATCGCAAGCACCGTTTCCTCAGCACCTTGGCGCTGGAGCGGCAATTCGGCGGCAAGGCATTCTACGTTTCGGAAATGACCGGCTTCGAGTACGCCTACGATGAGCGTGACTACTCCGATCAATCCGACTATGAGTTGCCCGATTGTGAACACAGCAATAGCAGCGGCGGTGGCGGAGGCGGTGGCGGTGTCACTGTAGGTGGCAGTATCACTGTAGGTGGTGGTGGTTTAGTTGGCGCAACGCGACATTGGTCCATGGCGGATGTGAGCAATGCGAATGCCGGACTCGGTACATCGGCGACGAGTGGTGATAGTTCAGTGCCTGAATCGCCAGTTAAATACAGTGATACGCTGCCGAAGAAATCGCATACACGCGAGTCAGGCGGCAGTAGCGGCACGGTGAGCGAGTGTCAGACGGGTTCGCTGGGACGTCGCCGCCTTGGTAATTGGTTCCGCAAACCAAAGAGCAGCAACTCAACGCCAAATCATTCGCCGACACATAAGGCAAACGAGCTTTCCGCGGTCGCACTGGTGGGCGGCAGTGAGAATAATATTTCCATTAACGTGGGTGGGGGTAATTACATCTCTTCTGGCTCATCGGCATAAGGTGGTGCCAATGGAAAATTTTCAACAGCATAATTGGCAAGCAAGATTGAAATATCAATTAGAAATGAATCTCCATAAAAAATACTTAGATAAGAGCAAAAGGCGTTATCATACAGCCAGTATATGAAATTAATGGGCATTAATGTTCACAAAGCCAATGGCTTACTTGCAGTCTTATCAAAATTACGAAACATACACAGTGATTGCGCTTTGCTCTCTCTCTCTCTCACTCTCTATCTGAGTCAATTATAAATGCTAAAGCAAGTGATTGTATTTGTTATTGAGTTCGTGTTGTTTTATTAAAAGAAAACTTTCGAAATTCCGACGATTTTATTATAAGAACCCCGGAAAGTTCATGTATGTGGCGGTGATGTTTGAACATTTTACATTTCCTAACAGAGAAGTGTACTTTGAAGACATAAATATGTAGTCAGTTGATGTAATAGTCATTTAAATATGCATACATACATATGTACATGTTAGTGATGTAGGTTTCGTTGTATGGTAAACGTACCCACGTTTGTAGTAGACACATATTCTAAAAATAAAAAGTTCAGTTAATTTTCAAGATTATTTTAAATACTTGGTAGAGTAAATTTAATCTTTTCCGATTCCTTAACTAAAAATGTGCGAAAATAAATAAAAAAAGAACATTAACGAATGAATGTTAACATTAAAAGCAATTGTATAATGAAACATTATAACGTTTATAGTAAATATAACTGCACACATGGATATGCTAAAAAATGTACACAAATATTACAATACCAGAAGATTTGTTAAAACAAGTGAAATAGAGTTAAAAAGAAAAAACAATAAAATAATAGCAATCATGCCGCCAAAGCGAATTGTATTAACTTTAATTTGAAAAAAAAAATTTGTTATTAAAAGTGTTTAATTAAAGGTTAATTGTCAATAAGTCAAAACCAAACATACACATACATACATACATACATGCATATGTAAATGGCGGGTATTTTATAAATAAACATTTATATTTAATAAATTGATTTATAAAATGTTTTGTAAATAAAAAATTGAATCCGTTTACATCAAAGCGTTGTTTGTACATTTACTTAAGTGTAAGTTATGCATACGTACATACATACATATGTACATACGTGCATATGTAATACATAGTTATTGTTATAAAAAAAAAAAAAAAAACAACAAAGCAAAAACAAATCGCAAAATCTACACTTGAACTAATTTCGAAAACTACTTGCAGTACTGTGCAACTGTAAATTAACAAGTAACATATTAATTCATTTCTTCTCTTAATTTATTATTTTGTGTAATAAGTTTGATTTAACATTTCGCCGTTGTATTTTATTTAATATTAAAGTTTTTACTTAAGTTAAATCGCCTGTTACTAAAAAATTAAATTAAATGTAATAAAATAGAATACATATACTCATACAGAAAAACTCTTGGCTTTTATTAATTTTATTTTGTTTTTATTTTTATTTTTTTTTAGTTTAGCCTTTTGCGTTCGCTTTTCTCTTTCCAAATTGTTTGAAATGATCAAATCGGTAGACCAAAGCTTCCACGTAGCAACTATTCTAACTGATAAAAGAAAACTACAACTATGAGGAACCAGCACAAAAAGCAGCAATATACTCAGCATTAATAAAATTTAAATAAAAACAGTTAGTTATATGTATCTGTTGCACTTCTGACAATTAGACTTGCGTTGCATTGCAGAGGCACAAACCTTTTTGATGCAATGTGGAATAAAAAATAAAGAAATAAAAACAAAACCAAAAAATAAACATTTTAATTTGGCTTTTTTAAGAATTAAAAAAAAAGGTAAAACGCAATATTTGCAGCAATAATAAAATAATAGCAAACACAAAACGCAACATGGTAACCTACCCACAGTATTTACATAATTGTTAGAAGCAAATGTAGACAGAAACACGCATGCACACACAGACATACTACCATTACAACTATGCCTATAATGAAGATTCAAATGTTAAAGGAATGCTTACAATCCAAAGTTCTCGAAAACCATATAATGTAAAATCATTTAATGTATCCACAGGATCCCCGCCACTCTCGTTCGCCAGTTAAATTTCCATTTTTCGAATGAAAATTAGAAATGGTCTTTATGGTTGCTTTTAAGATATATTTCCCCCGTTATTTTCTCACAAAATCAATTCTAAAATGCGGGTGAAATACACACAGTGGGGAGCAGAAATGAGTGCACGGTGACTTTTGTTAAATATTTGCATGGTTTTTAAAGTAAACAATTTTTTGTTATTTTTTCATAGGAAACATTTAATTAAAAAAATATTTTTAATTTGCCATCTATACTGATATATATTTTGAAAACCGTTTTTTTTTCTATTCGAAAAACTCGATAACAGCTGTACCGATATTTTTGAAATTTTGGACATCGAGTATAGACCCTCAAAGGATGATAATAGAAGAAGAATAATTTCGATATGTCAATGGGCGTGGCACCTCCCATATAAACTAAAGTTTTCACACAACATATCTCTGGAAGTATTCATCGTAGAGTGCTGCAACTTAGTACAGAGATATATAATATCAACGTCAAATTCATGGAAAAAATGGGAGTTATTTAAAAAGGGGGCGTGGTACCTCCGATACAAACTGAATTTCTCAAATTAGAATTTATATGTGGTGTGGTGTGTGCAAGGATGAGGCTAAAGACACTCTGCCAACAGAGTGGTTTAGAGAATGGATGGGTAAATTCGATATTCGAAGCTGCGAGATTCGAATATAAATCGATTTTTAGGGCAAAAATGGCCAATTTCTGAAATCGAACTTTGTGGTGCTAAATTTCGGATAAAATCGCTCTTTTCTAGAACAAATCGAATTTAGCGTTAATTTCCATAAAAGTAACTTTGCAACTTTCTTCATTCTGACTAAATTTGCTATCATTGTCTGTGGCAACATATTTGCCTTTGGGATGCAAGTCAATAAAATACATCGACGTTTTTTCGATCTAATGCGACCAAATACAGCATCGATGCATCATATATAAATTGAATTAAAAATATACAAGAAAATGAAACAATTGAACTTCTATAAATGTGCTGACGTGCAATAATGTCAATGACATTAATACACTGTCCAATTGATATTAGGTCACTTTGAAATTGATTCACCCTCTAAAAATTAAAAATGTAATGTTATAAAAATAAATTTTGTTATTTAGACCTAAATTCACAAAATGAAAGTGTGTTTATGTCATCGAAAATATTACCTGTGTATTTATGTCATTGACATTAATTCACTCTGCAGTTGTCTATTAATATCAATGACATTAATTCCATTGCCATTATTGCACGTCACCATACATGTTTAAGTATTAACTCACAGTGAAATGTATTTATTAATTTAAACAGTTACACATCCCAGCTATACAAATAAATTCATCAAAAATATATACGATTTTGGGTGGTTTATGATCTTAAAACTTTATCTAATGCTTGGTTTTCATTATGTCAAAGTTACTGACATCAGAAAACTGCCTTAACTAACAGCTGTTCACTTGGTGTCAAATAAATCATAAAAACTGACGAAATGTAGATCGTCGTCGTTGGTGTCAAGTGATTGACATTCCGTTTTTCATCACTGATGTCGAATGTGAGGTGAGATTTTTGGCATAAGTCAAAAATCCCAGCCATTTAGCTATGGACAAACAAAAAAATGTCATTCGATACACTCCACATGCCCCATTATCTATTTTGTTCCTTGTTTAAGGACTGAATCGAACATAATTTGTAACTTTTGAAAATGCCCAAGAGATGGCTGTCAAGAAATACTATTTTTTTTTCAACGGCAATGCTTTCTTCAAAGCGTCAAATTTTATTCTCAGTTTGAACTTTCCCGTTAAAGCACATAGTTTTGGTGTAAAAATGAATCAAGAACAACGGCGCAAACTTATTGTTGACAAATATCATGAAAATCCACAAAGGCCGCGGCATTTTATTGCAAAGGAATTAAAAATCGCGCGAAGTACGGTGGAATCGGTACTGAACCGATATTTGGAGTCACTGACGGTCCAGCGATGCCCAAAACGCAGCTTTAAAATTGGTCCTCGAGATCAACTTTTGGACGTGAAAATAACATCAGTGATAATGAAAAACCGAAGCATGTGCTCTAGAGATGTTGCGAAAAAATGTGGAACCAGCCAGTCTATGGTGCAAAGATGCAAGAAGAGAAATAACTTAGAAACTCGGAAGAAGCAAAAAGCAGCAAAGGTTAGCGAGAAGCAGAAAAAAACTATAAAAACACGAGCCCGAAAGCTGTGCAATTTGATGAGAGAAAAAAAAACTTGCATCATTTTAGACGATGAAACCTACGTAAAAGCAGACTTCAGCACGCTTCCAGGACCACAGTACTACACGAAGTTTAAGGGCGAGATACTCCCAGATGCAGACATTTCAATCAATATTGAAAAATTTGGAGCTAAATATCTTGTGTGGCAGGCAATTTGCCAATGTGGCAAAAGGACCCCCTCATTTGTGACAACTGGCACAATTAACGGAGAAATGTACATCAAGGAGTGTTTAAACAAACGATTGCTGCCGTTTGTAAGAAATCATGGAGGAGCCACACTGTTTTGGCCGGATTTAGCTCCAGCCCACTACGCGAGATCCACCATTAACTTTCTTGAATCCAAAAACATTGACTTCGTTCCAAAAATAGTGAACCCGCCAAATGTACCGCAGTGTCGGCCCATTGAGAGGTATTGGGCATTAGTTAAAAGCAAGCTAAGAAATACCAAGGAAACTGCTAAAAATGTTCAGGATTTCGGCTTGAAATGGAAAAGGGCCACAAAGCAGGTCAATGACAGCACTGTCGTAAGGCTGATGAAGGACATACGTAAAAAGTTGCGGCAGGAGTGGGAAAAAATGTGATCTCGAAAATTTTTCGAAAGTAAAATATTATTGCGTAAAATATGCAATGTTACAACAAAATAAAAAATTAAAAAAATTCAACTAGCCTACTTGTTTATACTGCTTAAAAATTTCAGGTTACGTTCGGTTCAGTCCTTACTTAAAGATCCCGCTTTTTTTCATTAAATGTAAGACTTTTTTATTCGTTGTATTATGTATAAACATACGTATGATTGCATAAGTATGTACATATGTAACGTGAAGTATGTAGAAATTTCTTTTGTTTTTGTAAAGCAAGAAAAATAATTGAAATCGCGATATACGTCCCAAAGAATTGTTTTCAATATGCTACATTTAATAAATTTTTTAATTTTTGATTTTTTTCAGATATTTATTTGAAAACAAAATAATATTTCTATTTATTTTTGGTTGTGAAGCTAAGAAAAGCGATATGGATAGTTAATCACATTAATATAAGTTCCACTGAATCTCTTTTTCGATTTTGTTATCATTCTTACAAACAAATTTTTAAATTTTCAGTAAAATTTTTTTTTTTTAAATTCGAAAAAGTTCAGACTGAATCGAATTTGCGCCACCAAATTTCGAATCGAATAATCGAATGGTTGGGCAATGTTCGAAATTCGGAAAAAATCGTACTGGAATTCATTAAAGCCGCCAAATGGTTGTAGGTGGCACTAGTTGTGGAATCAAAATGGCAAACTAACTGATTGCTTGATTATAAATTAATTCTATGCATACATATGTGTTATATTTTGAATTGAATTGAATTGAATATTATTTATTTTTGTACCGGCAATAAAATATTAGGAAAATATGTTTAATAGCATATTTTATTTGTTTATAGCGCATGAGATTCCGAGCCCTAATTATAACAAATTATCAGGATTTGATGTTCGCGCATGCAAAAAAAGCGTCGTAGGGGAAACTGAAAGACCAAAGTGACGGTTCACTTCAGACTTTAAATTTCAGGACATTTTAGGTTTTAAGTCCCCTTTCCCCTCGGAAATATACGATTTTTTTACCACATTTTTACTACACATCTACAGGTAAGGTCTTTAATGACCTCTCATTTTTGAAATTCCCTTTCAAAAGTATTCCCAAACTAAAATCTTCTTAAATCTTTTTCGTCTGATATTGTGCTACACATGTATTTCAATATACTGAAGAACTATCTTGAATTTGATTGTTCGAATAATTTTATTTTATCTTTTAAAACACGTAGCAACCCTCATCAAACATTCTAACTGGTCAAACTAAAGATTTCTTAACATTCTTTCGTTTGACTACGGTATTTTTATATTTCATATGCTTTTTGTATTAGTTAATTGAGTTAAACCTTTCAAACAGGTGGCAGCCCTCTTCAAAAGTATTTTCAAGCTTACTCCTTGCCAACTTTCCTTCGCCTGACATCGCGTTACATATTTTAATTAACTGAAGAATTAAGTGGAATTTGATTTTTTAAACATGTGGCAACCCCGCGAAGTACAATTCAGAAATAAAAGTATTTAAAACTCCTTTCGGTTGATACCCATATTTTAGTAATTCATTAAACTTATTAAATAATTTGAATTTAAGTTCTGAAACAGGTGGCAATCCTCTTTCAACACCTCAAAAGTATTCTTAGCGTTCAAACAAAAGATTTCTTAACACTCCTTCGTTTGAGATCCATATTTTGATGTTTCATATAACTTGTCTATAAGTAAACTAAATTCGACATTTCAAGCAGGTGGCAACCCTCTTCAAATTATTTTCAAACTACTACTTTCTCAAACCCCTTTCATTTGGTACCCATATGGTGATACATACTTTTCTTACCTAATATGATTTTTTAAACAGGTGGCAACCCTCCTATAGTTCAGCTATGAAACAAAGCTTTTCAAAATTATTTCGGCTGATACCCATTTTGTAATAATTGATTTATTTATTTTTTAAATAATTTGAGTATAATTTTTTTAAAGGTGACCACTCATATCGAAAAAGTAAAACCTTATTGCACATACAGTCCAAGCCTTTTAATTTGACACCTCATTTTGTAAAATCGAGCGAACGGTGCAGATCTTTTATCCTGAACAAAAAATGCCTTCGCGTATTATATATATATATAGATTATATATATAGATACCGACTGATTGTAAGCAATTCTTAAGAATCAGTATAATTAGGCAAACAAAATCACTTTCATTCAGTCCATTGCGGCTGCTCATAGCCGTAATTAAATAAAAATATGTATATGAATGTACTTAAGTATGTATGTAGTATACCTTATACATGCATAGGTAATTATAACCGCTGTATGAAAAACATATTTATTACATACATAGATATTGAAAGATAAGCCAATAAAACCAATATAAATATTGAATTAATCAAACTTTAGTGTTTATTTTTGGGGAATCGGACTGACTCATTCTACGGTAAGCGGTATCAGATGTAATACGTAATTGTTTTCTGGATTTGTATTTAATTTTTCTAATAATCGCTTATGCCCAAAAAATCAAAAAACATGGCTGTTTGTGCAGCTCTAATCTACCATGAATCCTTACTTACTGTGTGTTATATAAAATTTCAGCGAACTTAAAATTTGGTTTCTTTGTTGTTTAATAAATAGCCAAAACTACATTTACTATACTTATTTGTTTACTTTTATTTACACAACGGTTAGATCAGAGAAGCCTAACAAACATTGCAATTTCAAGCAAATTAAACTGACCAGATAAACAAAACAAACATTTACTTAATTAAACAATAAATTACGAGTGATAGCAAGTAGGGTTTTAACAGACGGGGCGCAGGTGGTTGTGTGATAAAAATAAGAGGTAGGTGGTGAATCCGATTTTGCCCCACTAATCTAGGAGTTTCTTGAAGTCGCATCTCCATGTTAATAAGCCGCAATCGAACGCTGACATGGCTCCGAATTAACTAGGACACTGCTTCAGAGCCAGCGAGTTCATTGAACGGCTACGTCCACAGATTTGCAAGTTCGGAGTTAGTCCAAAATGCAAGTTCGGAGTTAGTTCAAAATCGCATTGATTTTTGAAAATGTTTTTGTTGAAGGTGTTTGGCATTTATTTTCATATAAAGTATTTTCAAAAAAAAAAAAAAAAATTATGGAAGAGACTGCGTGAAAAAAATTCCAAAAATCAACGGTGATTCCTAGCTACTTAAAACTTGTACTTTATTATAATAAAATTGATTGGGCTACAAATCTGCATACTCAAAAAAAAATCTAAAAATCTGATTAAAAAGTTGAAAACTTGCAAGAAAATTTGCTGAATTTTCGCGAGTTTAGCTCAAAGTTTAGGAATTATATTTTTGTGTTTTTTGTTGTAGAATGAACATATTTTTATACAATATTGGCGGAAATATATTAGCACCCTTATTCTAGAACTCGAATTTCGTAATTCGTAATTCGTAGCTACGTTACGAAAAACAAAAAATTTACATGATGCAACTCTTGCGGAAAAATTAGCAGCATTGCCAGCCTTTCAATTGTTTTTCGAAGTCAGCTGTATGAAGGAGAACATAGTGGCAAAGAATTAAGAAAAAACACTCTTCAAGTGTTTGTTTATAGTAAAATTGGTTGATTTTAAATGTTTTGAGGAAAATTATGGATTCTGATGCATTTGCAGTTATAGCAGCGGAGTAAGAGCGCGCTATGGCAATAGACTCACAAATGTATGCGGTGGCATAGTAACCATGGGTGCATCCATGTCAGCTTCTGGTAGAATTGTTGAACCACAAGCCAGAACTCCTCCTATGCCTGAAGAACTGGTTCTCAATCCAGTTAATGCAATAACAGTTTCTTCCATGCCATTGAAAACATGCAATTTGTTAGGTCCACCACCTGTTGCGCTTGCT
>NW_016161681.1:32312-37552 GCF_001687245.7 Rhagoletis zephyria
TTGGAAGCTTGTCGCAGAATCGGTGTAGATGAGGTGAGTGATGTTATTAAAAAATAATTGTAGGTATATACTAACTTTTCCTAACCTTAGAGAGGGTAAAAAGTTGAATAGCTTTGAGTCAATAGTGAAATCATGGTACTACAAAAAAATCTGGCACTGAAAATACTGAAACCTGCTTTAGTTTCATTTATAACGTGTCATTTCCTGTTCATGAAATAAAATGGTATTACACCTGGGCTTGATGGTTTTAAGTACATGTAGAAGAAGAGATACATACACACTTAAAAGTTATACCTACATTATTAGGATGACGAGTTGCGTCGATTTAGCCTCGTTTGTGAGTTTAAAAGCAAGCTAGTTCCTGAGGGTTAAAGATATCCCACTGAAATTTGGTAAACGGGCGCCTTTATATAATGCAATAATTATTTCTTGGCCGCTTTGGTGTCGTGGTAAGCAGTACGCGCTTTCACTCCCCAGCACCTGGGTTCAAGCCCTGGTCAAAGCAACATCGCAAAAAATATACAAAAAGGTTTTTTCTTAACAGCGGTCGTCCCGCGGCAGGCAATGGCAAACCTCCGAGTGTATTTCTGCCATGAAAAACAGCTTCTCGTAAAAATATAATCGCCGTTCGGAGTCGGCGTAAAACTGTAAGTCCCTCCGCTTTGTGTGACAACATCAAGGCGCACGCCACAAGTCGGAGGGGAAGCTCGGCCAAATACTAACAAACGTGTAGCCAATCTGATATATTAAGGGGGCTACTTCGTTTTCTTATTAGCATAGCTGCCGTGCGTGAAATGAACTTCATCACAATTTTGATAGACTACTTTAAAATTCGGTTGTTGTTATTGTTGTTGTAACAGCATGCACGCTGAAAAGACGATCCTTGCCACCTTTTACCCTTGGCTGATGAAGTTAACCAAATAACAGACGCTCTGAGAATTAGGCTGAGAAAGGCAAGAGCCTTGATTCCATTCTGAACATTGCCGGGGTCAGTACAGAAGCTCGGAAGCTGACTTTGACCGCACGACAGTCGGGTCTACATAACCGGAATGACCCAGATTTATATCTGGCCAAGGACTGTCACTCCTGCAACACTCACCAAAAGCTCTTTGGGGAAGTTGTATGCTGTTACAATAACAACCACAACTTTGACCGCAATTGCAATTTCCCGACATGGTCGCCTGGAAACGTAATATCATTTTAAGCAATGAAGAGATCCCGATTTCCGCAAAGTGTTTCAAAATGAACATTGGAAGAGAATCTGGCGACTTCTCTCAGAAACTAGATTTGAGTGAGCGAAAGGTGCAGATCGAATAGCATTTCAAGCATAAACATAGCTAGAAATATTCGTTACCTAAGCGGGTTAGATATCTAACCAGAATATATCTAAGTAGTATTCTTAATTCTGTATCACTGCTATGCCTTATCTTTGCCGGAAAGGTTGAAACTTAATTTTCATTTAAGGCGATGATGTGGTATAAGTTTATATAAAGATTTTTGTCGAGGTCTATATAATTTGAACAATGCATAGTTTCCTTATATTTGCTAACTCTAGCTGACAAATTATTATATGGCCATGAACTATTTAACTCAAAGCTATTCCCACTGACCTTCACTAACTGAATTAACAATTGTTGACATACATACATATGTATATTTAAATATCTGCATCATACTATAAACCCCATCACTTTCCTATTACCAAAATAAAAAATATAAAAAATACCTATTTGATTTATTAATTTGTCTAAACGGTCTAAATGCAAACAAAAAATCTGTTATTGGTGTTGGTTGCAGGAGTTGATTTGCTCCTGTGCAGACATTGTGCCCCCCTCCGACGACGCTTCCAACAGCAGCAGCAACTGCAACAGCAATAACAACAAAAATTCCATAAACAATAACGATCCCCAAAAACAACAACAAATCCAAAATAGTATGCAAATAAAAGAAACAAATGAAAATTCACAAAAGTTGCCTAATCCCTCAGCTGTTTTGAAAACTGTCTCAGCGTTGATTGCCTTGGATCATAATCCACATCATCAAAATATACGAAATTTGCAACAACAATATGAGTTAAAGTTGAAATTGCAAAGGCAGCAGGACAAACTGAAACAACAACAACAAAAAGAAGTAGAGACTGAACAGCCACAAAAGCAGCAGGCAAAACCACAACAACAAACACACTTCGATTATCAACGTCGTTGCGTTTTAACACAGAATGATAATGGGCGTGGCGACGGCGCCTTTGAGCACGAGTATGAGCACCAACTCACTGCAACCTGCACCAAAGAACAGATGCTGCAGCCAACGTTGCATACGCTTGGCCTAGACAATTCCACATTTAATTTGAGTGCAAAGTGTCATTTCGACGTAACCGTGCTGACGAATGGACACGGTGGTAGTGGTGGTAATGGTGTTAGAGGTGATAATGGTGAATGTGGTGTTGGCATTGAGACGCTGAATGCAAACGACGATTTCGATAATGATGACGTCGATGAAGGCGTTGGAGGCGATGAGGAGGAGGATGAGCGAGATGAGTTGGACGCTGACATGAATGATGCTGAGGGGGCGCAGAGCCACAGTAAAGCAAAACAGCAGCAGCAGCAGCAGCGCCATCATGTTGCAGATTTTTTTCGTCATGCCAAGTTGAAAACATTTCAAAAGATTAAATTCAATTTACTCTCCTCCTCCTCCTCCACCTCCTCCGGTGGCAGCACGTGCATCAACTACGGGCATGTGAACAACAATCAATGCATGCTGCAAACAATTGTGGAAACCGAAAGCGAAGTAATCGGTGGAGTTAGTGGCGGTGGTGGCAGCGGCAACATCGGTGTCGGTGGCGGCGGAGGGGGTGGCGCAGGGGATGGCGCATACCAGCTGATCAACGAGAAGCCAACATTCAACGAGGAACTAAAACTAAAAGTGGAAAGTCGTTCAGTTGACGGTGGCAACAAGTACAAGTTGATTGATTACAGCGCGCTGCATAAGAAGGAACCAAGCACTGCGGTTGATGAATCCTTGCCGATTGTTTCGAAGCGTATTGAGTTTTTCGAACATTCTTCTGCAGCCAAGGTAACGCCATCACCGAATAACAGCCTAAATGGAAGCCTTAATAGCAGCACTGGCGGGAACACTAAGGTGAAATGCACTGCAACAACAACAACAACAACAACGGCAACTAAATCGATGCAATAATAGCATATTAGCATTTATCGCGTTGTCGAGTTGAATGATGACAAGCTGGCTACCGACGAAGGCAGCGTCGGCAAGTTGGTGGACGTTGGTGGTGTGAACGGTGGTGATGCAGCAGCAGCAGCGCAGGAAGCCGGCACTTCTTTATTGCTGAAGCACGACTCCCATGTGCTTACAATCATACTATCGTGTGTCTTCATAGTCACATTCTTGTTGCTGGTCTTCTTCCCTTTGCCCGGATAGGAGGCGCGACAAAGGGGTTTAGTTTATGCAGCACTGCTGTATAGAGCTTAAGCATTGGTTTTATGACAGCGGAAGAAGAAATATGAGTTTTTAACGATAAAATATTTGATGGAAAACTTTAATTAGTGAAAGGATTTAAATATTTAACGAAGCGAAATGATGAAAATTGCCACTTAATGTTTATAAAAAGCACTGAAATGTTTTCGCTTTCAGTTTTGACAGCCTCTGCTTGCTCAAGAAATTTATTCACGAAAAGCGATGTTTAATTTTTTACTATATAGTATAGTAACTCAAGTTTGTTGTACATAATTAGTTTTTATTGAATACTTTGGACAATTACTACTACGTTTATAAGTTGATTTAAAATGTACATTTAAATGTATTTACTAATTTACTACTTTTATATATCTTGAACTCGCTTAGTATCTTAAGTTAGATTATATCTTAAATTACTTAAAGTAACTGAAAACTATTGGGTATACGTAGTCTTGGGGTACTCTTAACAGCAAAGACTTCTACGTAATCAGCTTTAGTTGTGAAGGTTTCTAAATTCCCTCAGAATCGAAACTATAAAAAATTTTTCGTACAAATTTTGACAATTCGTAAAAGTTTAAGGCCAAATCTTCAATATTGTGTTTAAGAAAAGAAACTGCAGTTATGATATGATAGAAGGATATAAGATGTTCTTTGCAATTGCAAAATATTCTGTAAGGAAATTGCAGTTCCAAGTTTTTTTTTTTTTGTACGATTATATTATGAAATGCTTTCTAATAATTTTTAAAAAACCTAACCTTTTAATAATTATTATTTTATAAAAGGGGTATTTTATTACATTGAACAAAAAAAAATGTATAATAATTTTCTTTAATCAAAAACTCCAAAAATATGCCTAATTTTATTACTTTAAACTTTTTATTTTAAAATTTAAATATTGCTGCCGAAATTGTATTTATGTAAGATTTAGTATATATGTTAGTACATTTGTTACGTATTTTAAAAGCTTATTGAATTACATAGAATATATAGATATGTATACATATAAGTCTGTAATTTATTGCCACCCAAAGTTACACTTACAGTACAATTGCAAATCGGCTTAAATGACCACTAACTACCAAACTTGAATAATTATAAGTTTTAATTTACATATTTCGAATTGTTTGATATTATAAGTATTATTTTTGTTCAATTAAAAGTGCAAAGCATCTATTGGCAATTCCATTAATATTTCTGTTTCAATTTGCTACTTTGAACATGTCAATAAAATAAATATTATTTATTAACTAATTTTGCGAAGCTTTGACCAACAAGTTTTATGGATTATGAACTTGACTTTTTACCTGTGAAATTAAGGCTTCTTATGTTGTACAAAGTAATATATTAATGTTTTTGAACGATTACATACATTTATGAATACTTATTTAAATTTATAAATTTGTTTCGAAGTACTAAGTATTTAACCATTGAATTAATTTCTTAAAAATAAATAGTTTATATTCAAAGTGTATTAGTTTAAGTTTCATTAAGCTTTTCATAAATATCTAACTGAGTAGAGGCTGATTTTTTTTTTAAAGTACTTAAATGTTCATTTCCAAAAAAAAAAAACGAAAACCAAAATATTTTTTAGACTAGGAAACGGAAGCAATTTTTAAGCGCTAAATTTACTAAACATTTTCTAAATTATTTTTGCATAATTGCTTTTCCGTAAGCATCACTCAAAAGACTTGATTTTGTATACCCACTTAAAAAGTGTTTCGATATAGCGCTATAGCAGATTAATTTCGTAAACTAATATAAAAAAAAAA
>NW_016161681.1:38486-49326 GCF_001687245.7 Rhagoletis zephyria
AATATACAAATGCTATGTATTTAATTATATGTATTAACAACGAACTAATTACTTGTATCATTACCCTAATCAATTACACGAATAAACCGATTATTATTACTAAGCGGAAATTAGAATTACTCAATAAATGCTTTAGTTCAAACGCTTATAATGCGCTTGATTGTACGAGTATGGAGATGCGATGCGAATATTTCTAGTAGCTAGCCAACGCTTTGATAAACTATTAGCAACTTAATTTGACACAAATTAGTTATGTATATCTTTGTAATCTGGAAGCCAATTAATTACAATACTTTATACGTATACCTACTATAAACACATACATACATACCTACATTAATACATACATATGCGCCGTTTAAGTGAGAAGCAACCGTTAAGTAGCATATTTTTACGATTAGAAAGTGAATGGCTTATGGAGGAAGGCAAATCGAAAGTGCTTCAGAAAAGTGTTGAATAATAAAGCTTTGTATTAGTTGATGCGGCGTGTAATAGGCTAGCGAGTTTATATAGAGACGAATTAGTTAAGAATTGCAAGCGCGTAATAGTTGTTGATTTGGAATTGTAATTGAGGTGAGTTTGTTAACTCGAAATGAAAGCAGGGATTAAAAGGTGGCCAAGTTATATAGCAAAACATAAACTATGAAAAGAAGAAAAATTATGAAATACCTAAAATGAATTTATGCAGATGAAATTGTAACAAGCAAATGGCCAACTTATACACACACATACATACATACATACATATATATGTATTTAATATTTGTAAACAAAATATAAAAAGAATTATGCAATGGCTAAGTAATGTAAGAGGCAGTATTGGAGACATTGAAAGAATGTAGCACAAAAGCTTGGCTGGCACAAATCATTGCGGTTGATTGGTAAACTTTTAATGACATAAAAATTAAATGGAAATCATCATTGATCAACCTTATCAAAATTATTCTACAAATGTATTACGTATTATTTCTTAAAAGATCCAATCATTCGTCGAATTTTTTGTTATATTGAATAGAAAAATAATTTTCTTTTTTCATTTGGCCTTTTTACAAAGAGCATACATTCAGGTGTTATAACACATTTGATTCCACATTGACTGGGTTTTAGAGTATCACTGTTTTGTAAATGATCCCAAGTCTAGTCGAACTTCTGTCCTTCTCTATAGTTTTAAAACAAAATCAATACCCTGTACTTAGGAAAATGTTCCCACTATTTACATTCTTACCTTGTAATTTTTTCCAACATCCTCTAGTAATTTAGGAGTAACTCTTTGGGAAATTTTGCCACTTTCTAATTTAACTGAATTTCATGCAGCTCGCGAGAAACATTTTAATGTTCTTAATTAGTGTTATATGTATGTATAATTCCTATAAACGTTTCCCCTTAAAAATTGTTTGAACAATAATTCGTAAACAGTGCCTTAGATTGAAAAGCAAAGAGAGCAGGAGTAGTTAAGCTACCTTCTTACATACATATGTACATTCATCTCAAAATTATATGGAGAGACAAATTTAGAGTGAGAAACAGTCGTAGTTGAAGGGAGGAGGTGAACTTAAAACGAAAGCAATACATAACAAAGGAGTGCGATAAATTAATTACCTTTTTGAATGGGAGTTTCAATTTTAACAGTCGTAACGAATTTCACTTCTAAGAAAATCAAGTCAAAATAACACAAAGAACAACAAATCTATCGTAACAATCAATCAACCAATCAATCGCAATAATTTGTAGCCAGCAAAATCTAAATCTATTTTCATATGAACTATTCATACTAGCATCCTTTTTCTAATAATAGTTTTTTATATGGTACTAAATAATAATATCTAAAATAACTAAAAAAGTAAGCGTACATACATATGTATACCAAATATGGCAACAAAAACTATACACTAACATTCCTGAAATCTAATTTGCTTCGAAAGAAAACTTTTGCTAGAAAACTAAACTATACCAAACTGAAATTAGCTGCTAAACTGCAAAAAAAAAAGAATTACACTGTAACTAGGTTATATTAACTCAGATACAGTGACTCAAACAAGTGTTCACATGTTGATTATTTGAGAAATATTCACAACGACTTTCAAGCATATTTTGTTATATAAAAATATTATTCATCCTCTAGCCAAAGCCATATAAATCAAAGTCTCATACAAAATTCAACAAATTTTCAACATTTAAAATTTTTTAATATATGTACATAAATTTTTAGTAAATTTTTGGGTATGCAGTATTATATAAAGTGCGAAAAATCGCGTTGACTGTTAATAATTTTTTCTTGCTGACGGACTTTTGCGTTGTTTTCGATATAAATATGAATTTCTTATGGAATAAATTGCGTAAGACCGTTCGCAAAAATTTCAAAAACTCAACGCCAGGTTTTAGAAATTGTATTTCAAGAAAAAATTTATTAAAAATAAACGCGATTTTTTAGCCGTTTAAAATTTGCACTTTAATCAAAATTTTATTGGCTATTAAAACTATATTAAAAAAAAAACATTTTAACAAGAAAAACATTACTAATAAAAAATAATCAACATTTGAATACTTGTTTGAGCCACTGTATCTATGTAATACTAGAAGTGAATTTTATGACTAATGAAATGAGTCGAAGGAAATTTTCATGCATACATACATACATAATTACACGCAAGCAGTTAATAGTGTTGATGAGATTCTTGTGGAATCGGCAAAATCCTTATGGCAGCAGCAGGAAATAATTATTAGTGTTATTCACCAAATTGAGCACGGGGCCTGGCACTGTTGTCAACATTCGTTGCTTGAGCTCATCTGCTCTGTTGCCAGACTGCCAGGCCACTTGGCTCACTTTAGTGAATACCACTATTGCTTAAGGTTGCCTAAAGTACACTTTAGTTATGCCTAACTGCATATTCCAATTTACTTATAAACGTAAATACATACATATTTAGATACATACTACACACTACTTACACTAAACAACATGCATACACAATGAGTATCTATAGTATACATACTTACATACATATGAACAACTGTAACACCAACCAATTGCATTTATTGTAATGATTTGCTGAATTTGTAAAAGCAACAACAACATATTTATTGTATTAATTATAAAAAAAAATGAATATAATAATAACTTTTGATACAAAAACTTGTGGTTTGCATTATTTTTTTTTTTTTTTTGGTTAAAGCCAACGAGTTTAAAAGGGTTATGAATCAAAATATTGGAAAAAATACACATATAAATCTGAAAACAACGTTTATTATAAAGGGATTCACAAGGCGTGTTAAGCGTCGTAATAAGTCTCAAAAATTTTTTAAATGTTTTTAGGGGATTCGATGTATATGATACTAAATATGATCGAAAAGATAAATATCAAAAATTTATCGAAAATTAAATTAATTAATTTTGATTGGAAGAACAAACAGGGGCACGCTTGTACCGTGAACATTGTTTCTTTATGGGATCTCTACGACTGGTAACTGCTAAGCTACATATCGTCACTTAAAGTACAAAACCGCGTATCAAGCAAATGCAAAACCTCTTATATGAGGTTGCCTAAATTTTATAGGAGAGAGTAAAACTTATCTTCTATCAAAACGGTTCTCTCTTTTATCCCTAATTATCTCTTCTTTTTATATCTTAGTATCGATAATTTAGTATGAATGGATAAGGGCTTGATGCCAGGAGCTTTCGGTGAGCAAATCTCTTTTTTGGCACAAATGTCGGTTACGAGGTTTTGCAGAACCACGGATACGCGGCTTTGTACTTTAAACGACGATATGTATATGTAGTGAAAAACGCTGTGTGCCAAGAACGAAGCTTCGCAGGCAGAAGATGTCGGCCCCAGAGAGCTCTTTTGAACTGGTAAAAAGCGTGATACCAGTTGTTTAGAGCACAATCTTGCGGAGGCTGGCAGTTCGAGAGAAAGTGTTGAGTTGATACCGCCTCAAGCAAACCGCCTTTGAGGATAACACCATTTGGTCTCATCTTCCGAACTCCGATCAGACAATGTCCTGTCAACAACACCTTCAAGAGCTGCGGCCTTGCAAATCTAAGGACCACCTCTGGTCCATTCTCGGCCAGAGTGATCTTGCAGTAGCACACATATCCTGGCTGTCATGAAGCCTAACTGTCCAAGAGTAGTTCACATATAGTCAAAGTCACTGCAACTCTCTTTTCTGGGCGATACCGATTCAAGGGTCTTTTTCCTGGCCAACTCATTCGTCACGCAGTTCTCAACAATATCACTGTGGATTGGATCTGACTAGGAAATACTCCGACACAAACGAAGAGAGGTCAGACATTAACCAACTCGCTTTGATTGCCACTTGGCTTCCAGAGTACTCAGTTACCTCCCCTGTTGTCGTCGCACAAATCAACTGCCAATCGATTGCGTCCATTATGGCAGCCACCTCTGCCTGGTTTTTTAATATGTGTACAGTTAACTCCAACCTAACCGCTCCAGCATTCAAACTAGCGTAGTCTTCATTATAAGCTTCACCATTATCTAATAGAACCAAGGAAATTACCTTGGTAGAAAGACCCCATCTCTTATGAACAAAATATAAAAAAATAAGTCACACTATAAAACAAAAAAGCGAAAAACAAATAAATAATAAAACAACCCAAAAAGTAGAAAAAAATTAACAAAAACAATAAAATAATAAAATTAAAAAAATTATATTCAATAATCTTTAATGAGTTTGAGGTCGTTTTTAATGAAAAACAATTATAGTTGCTTTTCCACAATAAGTCTTTCATTAAAAACGGCCTCAAGCTCATTAAAAATTGTTGAATATAATTGTTATAAGGCCATAAAATAACAAAAACAAATTTAAAAAATTATTTACACTAAAAAATAAATAAAGAAAAAATTTTGTTAAAAGAAAAGACTTTAAAAAAATTGAAACAAGTGTGAGTGTGATGTGTAAACATTTGTGTCCTGAAAAATTCCTGAACTAGTCCCGAAATCATCCCGTACTATATCAGTTTACATATATAAAAATAAAAGATAATAAAATAAGAAAATAAAGTATGTAACAAGAAAATTAAATAAAATAATAAAAGGGGGAAAAAATAAAAAAATGAGATAAAAAAAAAAATAAGATAAAAAAAAAATAAAAAATAAGATTAAAAAAAAAAATAAAACAAACAAAAATAAAGTAAAACAAACAAAAATATAAAGAAATTAAAAAATTAAAAAGTAAAATTAAATGAAATTAAAACTTTAAAATAAATACATATATGAATAAAAAAATTAAAGGACATAAGATAAAATAAGTATAAAAAATAATTTTATAAAGGAAAGAAAATGTAATAAAGATTCTGAAAAGTGAATTAAAATATAATAAACTGAACTCAAGAAAAGGAAGTGAAGTGAAATTAAGTCGAATTCATTATTTTTTTTTTGCAAAGCAAAAACTTTTTTAAATAGACTTGCAATTTTCGATATTATATTTTTTTAAGGATTGTTATTTATTTAGATTTCTCTATCTCATTCTCCTTTCAGAACCTCATTTGCTGTGCTGCTGACGTCTTGGAAGGCAAAGGTGCTGTCCAGGTAGCCATAACTGTTGGTGAACTCTTCCGTCTGCATGCAAACGGTGCCATCGCCAATAATACAGGAGCCAATGGCGTTTCGACTAAATCGCCAACCCGAGCGACACGCTCGACATTATCACCATCGCCTGTTATCTAAAGGAAACAAACGAATGAACGACAAGAAAAAAAAATGGAAACGCTAAAGAAAAAGCCCATTGTAGGCCACAATAATTTTCATGTTAGCTTGGCAAAAAAAAAAGAAAATCAAACACAGAACGTCCTTTCGTACGCGGTAAAAAGTTAAGGAGAGTTTAGAACTAAAATACGAAATTTTTAGAAAAGCGACGACGATTTATGGGTTCCTCGACAAATAAAGTTGTGACTGCGAATTTTAATTACGCAAATTTATTTTCTGCGCTCTCCGAGTAAAAAACGGAATACTTACCTAAACGATAGATTAGTGTGTTTATCTAATATTTACTAACACATACACGATTAGAAATAGATATTGTAAAATCGGAGTTATCGCGAGTTCCATGTAAACAAATTATATTCGCAAAAATTATAAAGCAAAACACAACGAGTTTTTTTCCAAATCGTTTTACGTTTTGCCTGTTAAGTTATGGGAAGGATTTACTCACTTGGAATTGGCGTTAAAGCTGAATATGTATTGTAATTTGAATTCTTGTAGAATTTGTTGAATAATTTAAGTGACAGACTGTTAAAATATTATCTATTTTTTTTTGTCATTATTTAATGTATATAAGAACGATTAAATTTTGTTAAAACTCACAAAACTTGCAAATGCAAAGAAACACATAGACACCGATAAGTACATTACATAGCATAAATAAATTCATACACACATACATACATACTTATTAATAAGTTTTAAGTAAATGAAGCAAATGTCAAACAAATAAATACCAAAAATAAAAACACTGTTGTCACCGTCTCATCGATAATGTTAAATTACGTATTTGTACATTGTTTACATACTTCATTGCATTATGTTATATTCATTTGCATTTGCTTTTACTTAAACATAAGAACATACATACACACACACACACACATACACATCTACAATTAAAGCTGTGTTGGAAAAAATTTCACTAGTTTGCAACAAAAAAGTCACTAATTTAGTTATGCGAATTTATTGTGTATATTTTATTTTTGTAAAACGAAAATTTGTGAAACTTTTTTTTTTTTTGGTTGTTTAGTAGTGTATGACGTACATATTTACGACGGAAGTGAAAAATTATTTTAAAACGTTTGTATGCGTAGGTAGTATTAAATGATATTATAAGGATTATGTAAAGGCATTAAGGGTATTCACTAAATGGATTAATTGCGTAGTTAAGAAAAAAAATCTCAAGCCAAAAAATATATTTAACAAGTAAAGTAAAAAGCTTAATATGTACGGCTCAAAAAATCGTTTTTTTCGGGATTTCCTAGAGCAGTTGTCACTCTATTTTGAATGCAACAAACAGCTGCATTCGTTTGTTTAAAAAATTCACTTAACTTAAACAGCAGTAAGATTTTTAAAAAGAAGCTGTGGTTAAATTTTTTTAATTTAAGAGCTGCCGCAATATGCATTTTTACGATTTTTATGTTAACTATGCAAGCAAGCATTTATGTGAATACCCCCATTAACTGCATTTGTAATAAACACAAAATTGTGTGCGCAAATTTTGTCTTTAATAGCATTTTTAAGATTTTACTAAAGTACCCAACGTTAAATAAATTGAATGAACCCACCTTTCTCCAAAAATCATATCCCTATTTTGTTCATATTTTTGAATGCCCATAAATTGACTCAGCCCACTCACCACCCCCTTTTAATTATTCTTCATCTCTTAACCTCCATCCTCATCAACCATATTTGTCTACTAAATAATTATTTATTAGTCATTGTTTAGCGGCCCCCATCTTATCATTGCCTTCTTGTTTTTCGTTTTATTAACGAAAGGGCAATAAGTTATATTAAATTATATTAATAAGTATTTAATAAATACTTGAATCGAAAATACCACAATTCGAAGCAAATAAATTAAATTAAATAGCAAAGAAGAATATCTCTCATTGAGTAGTATATAAATATTTACGCGTAGTCTAAGTAATCGTAGCGATTTTTTTTTTGCATGCAAAACCAATTGTATTGTGAATGTTAATCAATAAAAAGTCTCGTCATTTCACTACTATATTGATGAAAAATTACAAAAAAGTCAATAATATAAGCAAATCAGTGGAAGTAAATGCGAATATACGTAGATACATACATACATACAATATATCGAATATTGCAAACGAATAAATAAATTAAACGTTCGAAAGTGTCAAAAATTTAATAAAGCGAATTATACATACATACCAAAAACACACACGATTTTTATTATAATTTAAATACAGCGAAATAGTAGTAATAATCAGTAGGAGTGCTATGTACTATTTGTCTTTTGTTTGTTTATTATTTTATATAAGTATAGCTCAGTATCTAACAAAATACACCTAATTTAAAATTTCAAACTTTGTGCAAGAATTAAAAAAATGTTTACCAAACCATTGGAACTTTTTACTCAGGCTGTTTAGAACTTTTTTAGGTATGAATTATTATTATTTTTTTTTGAACTTGCACTATATTGTGATAAAAGAGTTTGAAATTTTAACGAAACTTTGTTGAACTGTCCTAATTGCGCATTACATTTTTTCTAGCTATACTTTTATAAAAAAAAAATAAACATTAAACAAACAAAAGTGAAAGAAAGATAAGTTAAAAGTTAAAATTAGACTTTTATTTATTTATTTATTTTTATTTAAATATAAAAGTTAAAATTTGAAAATTTTTTCGGTATATATTAAATCATAACTTTTATTTTTTCGATCAAAAATAAAAGTAAAAATTTTATTGCTATTTTATTTGATTGTAAATGGAATTAGTGTCACTGGCATTATTACAAAATTGAAAATGAATTAATGTCATTGACATTAATATACAATTCGAAAGTGAACTAATGTCAGAAATGTTAAAAATCATGCAAGCTTTACTGTGACGTGGAAAAAAAACGCAGCCATAGACAATAGTATTACATTTTCGAAAGCGCTCTATCAAAAAATATTGGCACTCCTAACAGTCATAGTACGGACGAATTGGCTAGAAAAGGAACCGCTAGGTATGTATTCACATCTATCACTTTTGAGCAGTTGGCTGGAGATCACCCAAGTACCTAATGAACGCCTGCGTCCTATGAAACCCCCAGGATAACCTTGCTCTGAAGTTTAAATAGTAGAAAACTTCTTCTTTATACGAGCTCCTAATTTCTTAGGGAGACTTGGGATGGAAGATTGTCCGGAATCTATACATAAATATGCCACAAGAAAATTTTGAACTGATATATCTCTAAACCCAATTAAACTTGGGAACTTACGACGAAAAATGGTAAGCATTGGAAAAGGGGGCGTGGCACCACCCATACCAACTGAAATTCTCATATCGCTTATCTCTGGAACCGTTTATTATAAGGTATTATTGGTTATTGGTTGGTTACTCAATTGGGAACCATTTGCTCCCAGATTTGTAAATCGCATTGTATAATTGTTATTTTGAGCAAAGTTTTTTAGAAGGATCAGTGTGTTTGTCTTCCGATAGGTTGCGTAGGGATTGAGAGCTATTCTAAAAAGTTATATTTATGATCAGATTTGTTACATTTGGGCGATACTAGTTGAAGAAGAAGAAGAACGAAACATACAACACCTTTATGCGCTCGCTCAGGAGCTCAACACCCAGCTTCGAAAACCGGTGTTGGTTTCAGTGATCCAGAGGCAGAAACAGAACCGCCTCTCGAGAAGGTCAGATGGATCTTTGGGTACTAAAAGACGGGATTCGGATCTACATAAGACAACATTAGCAGCCGCCAACGTAAAGATCGGTTTTATAGCACATTCATCGAGAAAGTGGCCCCTTATTCTTAAACTCTTCTCCAGCGAATATACTAATCAGAGTTCAACCAGAGCAAAAATAGGAATCCAAAAATCAGTGCGATCTTTTAGCAACTTGAAACTTACAATTTATTATTCTAAAATTTTGTGAGCAACAAAATTGCCTACTCAAAATCTTTCTAGAAGCTTTCCATAATTTAAGTGAGATTTTTAAAAATTTTAAGCTTTCAAAGCTTCGACATGCTTTACATACATTAAATACATATCTGCTAGATGTTAAGGTGATAAGAAGCAATCAATACGTCGTCAACTCCCAACAACGATCGCTCCCATACACACACACACACACACACACACGTACTTACATATGCTTTGCGCCTTAATTAAATGGAAAAATATGCCTTTTTAATTTCTATGATTTTCCTCTCTTACAAGTAAGAATGGAATAAAAAGTGTCAACAAACCGTTGTGACACCGGTTCTACAAAAACATCTTACTTTTATTGGTATAATCATACAATTTTCAAGTGCTTAACCATATTATTACTGAGGCTACATTTTCGCCCATAATTTATGTAGTTGTTCTGTTTGTATTTATGTATTTTTCTTTTTTTTTTGATGNCTTCACCATATTTTTACTGGCTATATTTAAGGCTACATTTTCCCCCATAATTTATGTAGTTGTTCTGTTTGAATTTATGTATTTTCCCTTTTTTTGGTTCTCTATCTAGAGTTTGTCGTGCATCAAAGCGATTAAATTCGAATAAAAGTTGAAATTTGAATTTAAATCATAGAAAAGCCGCCAAGCGGTGACGGTCATAATTAACAGCATTAAATAATTCGAAGCGGACTTTATTTGCTGTCCAGCAAGCGGTCAGTGAAGAAGGCCAGCAGGGCAGCCGGCGGAGGCGGAGGCGGAAAGTAGCAGCTGCGATCGGGCTCAAGTCGATGCTAAAGTACTAATATCATAGATGTGTGTACACGCATCTAACTACAAAGATAAAGAGAACAGGAAAGAAAATAGAAAAAGTCAGATAGTTTCTTGCGACTGCAGGGGCGTCGTCGTCGTCGGCGGCGGCGGCGGCATTGAAACTAAAAGGCGTGTATGTGCATGCGTTTGCACGTAACCTAACCAGCAGTGAAATGAGGGGCATCGCAGTGCTATAAAATATTCTCATAAATTATAATTAATTAATAAAAAATTATAAATATGGTAATCATCGTCATCACCATAATTATGGATATCAGAGTCGCGCACAGCCGGTGTCATTGCCGTAGACGCTGACGCTGTTGTTTTGTTTTTGTTTCGGCACTCTTGTATGTAGCAGCAGTAAACACTTATACCTACCTATACGTAGTGAATACACACAAAAAC
>NW_016161682.1:0-44839 GCF_001687245.7 Rhagoletis zephyria
CCCACACCATTTTTTATTGCTATATCTGGAAGTATTTTCAGGCCACTAAATACATGTATGATTTCAGAGCCACAAAACAAGTATCTTAAGTGTACATTCGATTAATTTATAAATGGCTGTCACTTCCACAACTACAACTAGTATTTTTCGGTCCATTTTGTACCTTTGACGTTCGAGTCAATTTTAGTTGAAAGATGATTCAATTGATTACGACCTAATTTCTTCCATTTTGGTTCTTTACCTAATTCATTTTGGACTTAGTCAATATCTTTTATACCAGTAAAGGTCGAAAAACACCGAAAAGTCCCTAACTAAAATCTGAAAAATCATAAATTTTCACAAATGCCTTTAAAAACCCTCAAAAAATCAGGAAGCTCCTAGAGATGCTGAAAAAAACATTCAAGAAAAATCCGGAATCTACCGAAGAATTCAGTAAAACCCCCAGATATCACGAATTATTCATTTTATCAATATTTATTATTTTTTTCAAAAATATATGTAAATAAATAACAACTGTTGAGATCCCGAAAATCTTTAATAAAACAGTTAAAGTTCCAACAACACTGATAAGCTCTGAAAAAATTGCGGAAAAATTCCGAAACTTCCCGAAAAATTGCAGCTGTGGCATTCTTTTCATAAATGTCTAACAAATAAAAATCAAAGGATAGGTATAGCTTTTTCCCGCTCGAATTTATGAAAAAAACAAAATTCGTATGGTATTGAGATTTCCAAAAGTGCCGAATAAAACGCACAAAAACCACGGAAAAGTCTTGAAATTCCCACAAAAAAACCGAAGCTTCTCCTAAAACCCCGAAAACTTCGAATAATTTAATTTTTTCTAAATGTCTTAAAATTATAAAAATGTGCAAATTGTAAAAAAGTCTAAAAATATGACCGAACGATTCAGTGTAGTCCTAAATAAATTAAAAAAATGCTGAAAGTTTCCGAAATATCATGAAAAATTATGAATGTGTGAGTGAATGAATGAAAAAAATGCACAAATCATCGGCTTTCCCTGTTAGAAATACAAAAAGTCAGAATTTGTATGATCTTGATATTCCAAAAAGTCTCTAAAATACGAAAACTCTAAAAAAAAACACCAAAAGGTCCCAACAAGTTTGATAAAAGAAATGTGAAAAAATGCGAATATCTCCCGGAGACCCCAGGAACTTTTCAGGAAAAGATCAAAGTTTTCCACAAGTTCCCAATAATACAAACTAAACACGAAACTTCACGAAGAAACCAGCAAATCATGAATGGAATAATAAATTTTTATTTGCTAAAAATAAGAAAAGTTAAACATTTTTTAAATCATTAAGAATTCATTTGCCACAATGAGGGAGGATTCTAATGCTATCTTCAAAAATGCGGTAAAAATTCGTCATTTTGTTTTTTTTTTCTAAGTATTTCTCAAAATCTGAAAATAGTTTCAAAGGGAGTCCCTGACCGAAGTCTTGTTTCAAACACTAATATTTTTGCACTGGCTAATTTTTTTCCAACTGGGAATATATTTTTAGGTACATGCATGTATCTTCATACATGCACACATATACTACATATATGTATGTGTTTAAAGTGTATTTATCCAAGTACACACATCTCATATGCGCATGGGTCAATCCATGTCAAATCGACCCTTTATAATTTGGATACATTTTGATCACAACTTTTCTTTTATCATTTAATAAAGTTCTACTAAAGGAAAAAATATTTTTTTCGAAAGTTCAAAATTTGGAGCTATATAAAAAATATATAAAAAAAAATCGAAAAAACACAAATTTTAAATTTAAAAAGTAAAAAAAAAAAACATGTATAAATTTTTGGTGCATTTTTTTGCAGACCACTTAAAAGATTCTGAAATTTTCGATAAGGTGTTTTTTTAATGCAAATGATTTTTTTTTACTTTAAAAAAAAATTTTTGCAAACTTGGAATTAAAAATAAATTTCCAAGAAATTTTAAATTTTATTTATTAATATTTCGAAGTTGTTTATATATTTTTTCTTTATAGCCCTAAATATCATCTTCAAAACAAGACCAGAACCGTTTTTTTTCACTATGATGGTTCTCGAGATATTCAAAAATTAAACTTGCAAAATCCAAAAAAAAATAAAATTTTGAATTTTCGTAAACAAAGTTTAGTTTTTCTTTCTTTAACAATGCTTCGGTATATACAAAACTAACCAAACCAAAATTCATCCAAATCAAAAGTGGTTGATTCCAGCGAATGGTCGATCTGGCATGGACTGACCCATGTAAGTATGTACCTGCAATTATAAGTAATATGGCCATACAATCATCACCGCCATAAATGACAATTCTAAGCTGTTGTAACCAAATTAATATTGACAACACTTGCGCATGCGCAACCGCGTTTTGCATCAGTGGACCATTGCGATAAATGATACGAAATTATACACATGCAACACAACTAGCGTACATACAGGGTAACTGCAACTGCAACATGTCTCTAGTTGTTCTTGTCGAGTTTTTATTTCAGCTTTTATTTTCTTTTTCAATATGTATATTCCTTACACATGTACGTACATACATACATACATCAAAACGGATCAGGTTTGAAAGACAGGAAGTACGCTTTTCAATATGTAAATCACAGGTATTCCGAGGCATAAATAAAAAGAAATAATTATTTCATTAAAAATTCTTTGAAGTAATTAATTACTTAACTTGTATTTGCTCCGCTCGCTCTTTGATTTTATAACTGTCTATGTATTAATTATTAAGAAAGAAGAATAATTTTATTCAAATTTTAATTGATTGGTTAGATTCCCTATGGTTGACTTCGTTTAATGGGTATCCGGATTGGTTTGCATTTAGCTGTGTAGTTAATGATTTTATTTTTCATTCTTTTTGTAGTTCTCATTATAAAATTCTATTGTAATATATCGTGTGAATAAAATTAACTTAGCCAAGATTATATAAGTACAATGACGTTAGAATACGCGGTAGATGCTTATTTCATTTTGTATTGAACATGAATTTCAAGTTCATCTATTTAATTTAGAAAATGTCCATTGAATTAGAGAAAGATGTTAAATGTTTGTTAATAATGATGACTCATGACTAAATCCACTTTAAAGAAAAAACACTTATTTTTTTAATTTTTTTTCTAATTCTAAAAGATAAAGGCTCGCCTTTAAATTATCTTCGCTAGAGGACTCGATTCGAAGCAAACAACTTTCTTGAAAATAAGGGGCAAATTTTAATCTTTAAACATATTTTTTGCTTTGCTCATCGGCAGCTTCTTTGAAGATAAACAACTCACAGTTTAGCCCGACCATAATGAAGTATTAAACTTCCCTTAAATCCAACCAACTGGGTTTCAAAACCTAAACAAGTCTATTAAATTTTATTTAAGTCATCAAAAAGAAAGTGTTTGCTGAACTTTTGCAACTTTGTTTTACTCAACGCTAAAAGATAGGCTAGTTTTGAACACGAGAAAAAATATTCTTTTTTTTATCGAATTTTTTTTTCTATGCTTCTCGCATCGCATACATACATAAAAATACCGTGTCACTGTGTTCGTTTACGCTTATCTCCGAAAATAGTGTTTCATAAACAAAATACACGGGAAAAAAATTTTCACAACATAAGCAACATTATCAAAATATTTTGACGTGATTTTGTAAACAGATATTTAACAAACATTGAGAATCATTGTGGTTGTACCAGTTAGTTCCGCACATGTGCAAAACAAATTTCTTCCTTATTCTCACATTTCTATTTTATGAAAGCATTAGTACTTGCAAAAATATTTAAATTTTACAGCAAAACAAAAACATATCAGAAACGTGAGAGCTGAAACATGTGATAACTTTAAATTTTTAAAAGAACTTCGAATCGAATGTTTATCAACACCCGGCTGTACATGCATATATGTATGCGTCGACTGGTGGTGCAAATGTAGCCCTTGCGCCATGGCATCTGATTGCATTACTCATTACAAAAATGTAGATAGCTTAATTAAAAATTAAAAAAAAAAATAAAAAACATTTATAAATACATACATATTGCGAAGCGCCGTTGCAATCGCAGCAAAAGCTTATGAAACGCATGCTAAAATTGTGAATATTTGAAACATTATAAGTCAAGCAATGATTTGGCACGCGTCGCAGCACAAAAGCGCGCCACGCCGCATCGCTTCGCATCACGCCACTTCAAACCACTTCACTCCACGCTACTCTAAGCGCGGCCGACGGCTGCACATCATTGAAATAAATGCATACATAAGTATGTACATTGTAAGTATTGCGCAAAAGTCTCTTCAAATTTGGATTTCAATATCTGCGGCGCATGACTCAAGCCATGGAAATGGTTGTTAGATTCCGCGCGCAAGTTTCGGGTTGTTTGCAATGCGACACTGCGACGATGGCGGCGACTGCAGCGGCATGCAGGCCCAGCGCACTTGAGCAAACTTCACTCTACTCTATACGGTCCCACTCTATACCGCTCCACTTCACTTTCCTCTACTTGAAATATCTCTCCCCACCTTCTGCGGCTCCTTCACCGCTGCTGCGCTTTACTCTGTTTCATTTAACTCCACTTCGATTCACTTTTTTTTTTTTGCTTTTCGCTTCACGTCTGCCGTGCGCTCGTGCATCGTTAATACTGCAGCCTCCTCAATTCGTCCTCTTGCTCCTTGTTTCACCTCATATACGAAATATTGTTGCATCGCTTTTCATTAATATAGCATTTTTTTTGCTGTTGTTGCAGTGCTACCGTATTGAGCGTCGTCATCATCGTCGTCGAAAGCACATTGTAGATTTCACGTTCGCCAAGTTTCGATGCAAAAGTCTTTCGACGCGTTCCTTTTTTTAATTTTTATTCTCTTTTTTTTAGCTTTCCTACTCGTACTCTTACAATGTTTATTGCCGACAGTAGTAGTACAAGTCGTGCGTAAAATTTCATGGGCCCGGTATTGAATTGAAAACACGTTTTTTGCATTTAACTCGTCGAAGTTGGCGCAAACAAAACGATGAACTGACAAACTGACGGCTATTTGGCCCATAGCCGGGTATAGGAGGCAAGCAGGCAAGCTGTTGTTGGTGTTTGCGGTGGCGGTGACGTTGAACTGAATGTCTTAGCCATACAAAAACAAAACAAAAATCAAGTAAAAACAACGCAACTCTTGAAAGCTGCTCCCGCCATCACTGAACCAGTCAAGTCAACAGCGCGTTGCGTTCCATCCAGCCGCCGCCACACTGTGCCAATTGCCCGCCGCATCAACCAACTCAACAACTTTTCGCTGTGCAGCTCTGTGGCAGTAGCCTGGAGAACGGGTTTCTTCTTCGGCTGTCGACTTTTCAAAAAAAAAAAGTAAAATAAGAAAACGAGTTGGTAAAAATTGACAAAGCAAAGCTAAAGCAAAACTCTGCTCGCTCTGCACAAACACGGCATGGACGCGGTCATGAAGTAACTTACGCCTTTGCTGTTGTTGTGCTTGCTTTTTCTTTCTTGTTGCTCACCCCCTACCACTTTTGGACAGGAAAGCACAACACTCAGAATGAACGCGAATGCGGCAATCACAATCACAGTCTAGTTCAGCTGCGGTTTGCGGCGCTCCTCCCTTCACATCAACTCTTGGAACTGGATTTTGTTTTGGGCGCGTATTTAATCTTGAATTGCCAAGTATCTCTAGCCGCTGAGCTATTTTTTTTTCAATTTATTATTTTCACTGTTTTATATTTGTTTTCATCTTTTGTTTTCTCCTTAATCCGGGGTTTACTGACAGCGCTGTCTTAATACTCGCAACTTGCGCGTCCAATCTTGGTTTGCCTTTTAAAGCGACTTCACAAAAAGAGGAGGTTGATTAATCCAGTTGTACAACTAGGCAAATAAATGAAACGGAGTCATCAACGCTTCTAACGAACGTTCGAATAGATAGGCAATGGAACTGTTTGTAAGAGCAAAGGCTCCTCGTCCTTGGGCTTATCCTTATCTTGCCCTCTACGCCACTTCACTGGCGGCATTCACTATACTGGCATTCTCAGATTAAGGCTTCTATCGACAGTAGAGATGATCTAAGTGGAGAATTATTGGGCCGTTTAGACCCCCTCGTTGCCGTCTTAAGCCATTGTCGAAGATTCAGACAAAGATTTATTGCAGTCTACAGTTGCACCACTTACATCTGTGCGGGCAACCAAGGCGCTTATAGAACTTCTCATCGAGTTCCCTACTCACCTACATCGGTGAGACCTTAGCCTGACACGGAAAAATAAAAGGAGAAAAAACAGTCGACTACGGCTACTACCATAGCAAGTGCACCGTTATTCTCGGACGCAGACAGGCGTACGGGATACGCTGTTCAAATGCAGTCGGAAAGCCTTTGTCTGCAAACCATCCGATGGGCATAGTGACAGAAGCAGCTCAGAAACTAAACTGGTAGGGGCTCCGATGGAAAACCGTCTGCTACTGTTTTCGCCTATTTTAGAGCTTCTCTCTTGCCCTCTGTACTTCGTCATAGTCATTAGATGGTCCATGCGCGTCTAATCCATCGTCCACAATCGCATGGACCGTCTAATCCATCGTCCAGAATCGCAGGCTCGGAACCTTCATTTTGTTTTTGGTGCAGAAACTTGTTGTCTTTTAGCCGTTTAGGTATGGTCCTTGGAAGAGTTACCCGGGGTTGATCTGGCCTTCATAACTTCGTTATCGGCTCTTCATTTCCTGTGTTGACATCCATTCTGGCACCATTCAGCAATTAACATCTTCCAATTCACCGTTCTTATTCCTGCAGGTATTCATACTGAAACCTTATGTAAGTCGCAGCACTTTCTCATAAGTCACAAACTTTATGGCTTTGTATGGATGTTTTGCAGATCAACATCTCAACGTCTGATCACCCACGCATTCCAGTATCCATTTTCTGCTTTCAGGATACCCGTTTAGATTCCCTCTCTACTTTCTGATACCATTTCTACGTGGTGCGAGTTGTGCCCGATTGCAGAGTGTTCCTGTAGCGCATTTTTGCTCCTCTCAAAAACATTTACTTCTGCAGCAGTGTTGTATTGAGCACGAATAATTCCATTCCGCTGCTCGCTGATATCGTTTTGTTGAAGAATTCTCCCAGAGAAAATTTTTTTTTCGTTAGCTGCTGTTTAACGTCGATCTTCGTGTGGTGAAGCCTATAGTTAGGGTCCGTTGTTTAGACCTCGGCACTTGTTATGATCTGCCTCAGTCCAATAGCGTATGTTTCATTGGGTAAGCTGAATTGTCTGACTGTTAGAACGAAGGGCCCTTATTTTCCTACCTTGGCGTTGTAGTCACAAAAACAATTTTTATATCGTATCAGGACTAGCGGCTCACAGTGGTTCGGATCGCAAATCTAGCTGGACGAAACTAAAACAAATACTCGTTGATGGATTTTTACAGCATTTCTTACCTAGGGGATTTTTGAGTCGCTGATTACGAATCTGAAGTCACTTATCAAAAATTCAAAAATATTGGATCCGGACCCAATATGGCGGACGAAAATTTAAAAAAAATCGGTAGATTTCTATGAAACTGGGTATCTGAGGGTTTTCTGGGTCGCTGATTACATATATAAAGTCATTTACCAAAAATTCAAAATGGAGGATCCAATATGGCGGACGAAAATTAAAAAAAATCGGTTCTCGATTTCTATGTAACTGGGTACTAATTTTTTAACTCTTTCATAACCAAAGGTTTTATAACTCCAAGTATTTTTCTGTTTTAACACACAACCCCTCCCCCCTCTTCCCCGTGGATCCGCCACTGATCTTATATTTATATTCAGATACATTCCTGTTAATAATTACTTTTGAATTTTGAGATTTGACATACTGTCACTAAAATGTAAATATTTAAGCCAATTGGTTAGACTTGGTTATCGAACTTACCCTCTGCATTTGCGAAGGTGTAAAGAATAATATGCAAGTGGTTTTATAACGGCCTTCGGCGGCCTTTACTTTTCCTACTCTTTAATTTATTTTTTTAATTAATCAAAACGACGATTTTTCAGAATAAATTTGCTTATACCAACGTGGACATAAATTGCGTTATGACCTCTGAATCTATAGCTGAATCTATATTTTTTGTTTATAAAGTCAATTTGGAAGTATGCAAATATTTGTGAGTGCAATTAGCAATCTTTAAGTTAAATTTCAGCTTTTAAAATAGAGTTCTCAAATAGGCGGCGTTGACTTACCTTTTTTTGTTTGTTTTCATATGTTAATGCTTTAATAAATGCAATTTCTATTTGAATGTATTGTCAGGAATGTATTCCAAGTACCATTAAGTATTTTAAAAACAAAAAAAATTTTGACTTTCGTCCAGCTAGATCTGCTATCCGAACCACTGTGCGGCTGTAAGCGAACATTAATATCTTTTGGTTTCGTCATAAATACTTCTCTTTCCTCGAGGTGTGGTCACAAAATGTTGACGAAGGCGCGCCTTCGCCGTATTCAATGAAAGTCCTGCCCTCAAAGAATCTATACAAACATGGAAGCTATAGTAGTAATGTGATACAAATCAAGTAATGTCCTGTAGCTGCTTAGACGGCTACAATATCCATACCGTAATTGGGCCAGAGTAACGCAGGTCTTTGTGGCTGTCGAATCTCTACGTCTGCAATGGAAATTGGACTCCGATTAAGGCATTTATAGGTCGAGAGTCGTGGTAGATGGTGACCGACTTTCTATGAGTTCCGTTGATCACTCGTCGTTACGTGTTCGGGTCCAAAGCTTGTTTGATGTAGGTCTAAACCACGTCCATATATTCGAAAAGACGTGCCTGGGCGGAGGCTCCTCCTCTTCCTCAAGGGGGCGTGTCATCTGCGGCTGCTTTATCCTTTTCATTGCAGCTTTTATTCCTGTGCTGGATACCAAACTCAAGCATGGATGCCTTTCATTAACTAAGCGCTTACAAAAGTTGATAAGTTGAAAAGTTTTCTCGATTTCAAGGGTTTCATTTCACAATTACTTCTTTTACTCACTCACTTACGTACATACATATGTATGTATGTATGTGTTTATCTTTCGCATTTCCACACTTTTTATCCATCCAGTTGTCTTTTTAATGTTCGCATCCCACACAAAACTAATCCCACAGCAAACCAGCACTGCGTGCAGAAATTACAACAAAAACAACGTGTGCTGCATTTGCGTTACTAATATTTTTGTTTGCCTTTCCCATTTTTCCATTTCCCCCTACTGGCTTTGTGGTTGCCATTACTAACTANCCAGGGTTTCATTTCACAATTACTTCTTTTACTCACTCACTTACGTACATACATATGTATGTATGTATGTGTTTATCTTTCGCATTTCCACACTTTTTATCCATCCAGTTGTCTTTTTAATGTTCGCATCCCACACAAAACTAATCCCACAGCTTAGCAGCAAAACCAGCACTGTGTGCAGAAATTACAACAAAAACAATAATGTGTGTTGCATTTGCGTTACTGCTACATATTTTTGTTTGCCTTTCCCATTTTTCCATTTCCCCCTACTGGCTTTGTGGTTGCCATTACTAACTAGTGTTGTGCTCAATGATACTCGATGTCTAGTAGAAAAAATTAAGGTAAATAAACAAAAACAATATCTCCTCTTACTACCTTCCCTCTCCCTACTTTTCTCCGCTCCACCGTATCTAAGTACCCACTTCGCACAGCGGTCGGCAAGGCCATGTTTTACGTGGAAAATTAGAAGGACTGTTACGATTTTAATAAAACTGTAGGATTTATTTTTGTGATACTAAATTCACATAGGCCCCAAGATTTATAGTTTGATAGTTGACAGCAGTCAAGTCAACTGTCAATTTCGCAAAAAAATATTAAAATCTTTTGAAAAATGTCACTATTTAGGTTTTTAGATACGCTAGTCACGTATTTTATGTCAAACTAAAACTTTAACAGTTGACAGCTGTCAAATAAATTTCCAATTCCTCTAAAAATAAGAAAATATTTTTTAATCTTAAAAATTTCAGTTTTCTTTGTGAATTTTCTTGCAGTTGAGTAACATAATTTTTTTGTTTCGCAACGTAATTGAAAGTTTCCACAAAAAATGTGGAAGTCACCGTCGAATTCGTTTATTTAAACGGTTTCAATGACTTTAACAGCAATTATTATAGAAAATACAAATTAACTTTGAGTTTGTTGAACATTTATGAATAGGTAGGCGTGGCTTTATTTCGGCTAATTTATTACAATTTTTAAATATATCTTTTTTCGCGTTAAACATGGCTTCTCTGACCACTGTGCGCCAGTGTTCATTTCCATTGCGACCTCTTCGCCAGCATTACCGGCAACTACTCGCTTACTTACTTGCTGCCAGTTTGTTTTCCTTTGTCACTTTGTTGCTAGCAGCAAGTTGGCGCGCACGCGCACACTTTCCATTCACCTTTCCTCCATGCTTAGACTTTTGTAACGATGCAACAACGGGCGACTAACCGACCAGCTGTTGGCGTTGCGTTTGGGCAGTAAGCGAATAGCACTCGGTATGCTTTTGTGCAACTAATATTACGTTCTCATTGAGCCATAAACTCGAGTTTAACGTTTTAAGTTTATGAATAACTGTCAAGTGTTCACATTGGGGTATTTAAGCGTTTAATTTGAAATTTTTTTGTTTACTTTTTCTTATTCCCATTTAGCCTGTTCCCGTACTACAGGATTTTTTAACACACACACACATAAGTCTAGAATACCAACCGTTAAGCTATNAGTTTAACGTTTTAAGTTTATGAATAACTGTCAAGTGTTCACATTGGGGTGTTTAAGAAATTCAGAGTTTAATTTGAAATGTTTTTGTTTACTTTTTCTTATTCCCATTTAGCCTGTTCCCGTGCTACAGGATTTAACACACACACACATAAGTCTAGAATACCAACCGTTAAGCTATAAAAAAAACAAACAAGAAATGATAATCTATAGAACTTTTCATGCTGATTTCAACCATACCAAGATCATTTGGTGCAAATAAAAACCAAAGCCAATAAAAGAGTTTAATGTTCAACTTTTCTTATTCCTGATGTGTTTAATATCTCGGAAACTACTTATTAACCTGTTAAAAAATTATTGATGCTAATTTCAACATAATTTAAAAACCTTTTATATGACGTATATACCATAACCAGTTTCAAAACTAATTTTATATAAACGCCATTTAACAAAATATATTTATATTTTTTTTGTGTTTTGTAGTATTTCAGGACTAAAAATATAAAAAATTCATATAAATTATACACATACATGCAAGACAAATTAATTACCTTTATTTTGACGTCATTCGTTTTTTAACAGGTTATGTTGTTCAGAAGATATTAGTATTTAAAAAAAAAAATCAAAAAATTTAACTTTAACAACTTATATCTCCCTCTTTTACTTTCGCTAGATTGGTAGGGTTGAAATCAGCACACAAAGTTCTATAGAGCCACATTTTTTGTATTTTGCATTGCTAGATTGTTGATATTCTAATGACCCAGTACGGGAACAGACTAACTGTTGTAGGTGTGGATTATCAAAGACACAAACCAAATTCGGTCAAAAAAAGGGCTGCATTCGCATAAACTCCAAATAAAAGTGGTGATTAAGGAGAGTTGAACGAAATTGTTTGTATGGTAAATGCCGATTTTAAGAGCCGAGTTTAGCGTTAAACTCCAAAATGGACCATAAACTCGAGTTTGTGGCTCAATGAGAACGTAATATAAGCATCTATTCAGCTAACTCATTGTCAACCATTATCTCGCTTACTTTTCATAAACACGTAGATACACTCCACTTTTCAACAAACCTTTCTAGTTTTCTAGCCTATACTTCACACCCCATTCGCTGTAATAAGTTGCTTTCTGGTATTATTATTTTAGGAGGATTCATGAAACGTTGCAAACGTCTGCCGCAGAGGGTTGCGTAAAATATTTAACATCAAGTCATAAAATCTGTATCGTTCGTACGATTTTCAAAAATGAGGTGTCACATGAAAGGCCTTATCCTTCGAGTGTGCAACGTAGCTTTAGTTCCATGAAAGGAGTTGCCACATGTTAGAAAATCGAATTCAAAATTTCTCTGCCGCAGAGGGTTGCGTTAAATATTTAACACCACCTCATAAAATCTGTATCGTTCATTCGATTTTTAAAAATGAGGTGTCACATGAAAGGCCTTATCCTTCGAGTGTGCAACGTAGCTTTAGTTCCATGAAAGGAGTTGCCACATGGTAGAAAATCGAATTCAAAATTTCTCTGCCGCAGAGGGTTGCGTAAAATATTTAACATCAAGTCATAAAATCTGTATCGTTCGTACGATTTTCAAAAATGAGGTGTCACATGAAAGGGCTTGACCTGCAGATGTGCAGTATGGTTTTAGTCTTTTAAAGGGTTGCCATATATACGAAAATCAAGTTCAAATTATTTATTAAGTTAAACGAATTATCCCAATATGGGTATCAAAAGAAATGGATTTGAATAAGTTGTATTTTCTAGCTAAGTAGGACGGTTGCCACCTGTTTTAAAAGTAAAATTTAGTTAAATTATACAAAAGTCTTACGCTTAAAATACTATACAGTACAGAAAGAGCTTACAGAAACACAATTAAAATATTTTTGAGGTGCCTGAAGAGGGTGGCCACCTGTTTAAAAAGTTAAACTCAAATTATTGAAGCAAATCTTATTATTATAGCTCCGTTATGTTTGCGATAAATATTTAACGCCACGGTACAGGTAGCATATGACGGGTATAGAAAACGAATAGCTGCGTTAAACGCCAATTGGGCGGGAAAAGACTAATGCAAAGACAAGAATATAATCAAAAACAAATATAAAGAGAAGATGAAGATGAAGATGAAGATGAAGATGAAGATGAAGATGAAGATGAAGATGAAGATGAAGATGAAGATGAAGATGAAGATGACGATGAAGATAAAGATAAAGATAAAGATAAAGATAAAGATAAAGATAAAGATAAAGATAAAGATAAAGATAAAGATAAAGATAAAGATGAAGATGAAGATGAAGAATTTCCTCTATTAAGTTTCACTTCTGCCGCGCGTAGGGACTACACGCACTGAGTTTTTTATTTATTTATCCAAGAAAAAGTATATCAGTTAATGCTGCTTCGAAATACTATAATTGTAAAAATTTTTCTTTTTCTCCAACGCGCGCATTTTTAAAACATTTTACCTTTGCAATCCGGAGTTGCGATAGGTCGTTCATACAACTTTGTTAACAAGATTGCTATTTCGCCAAAAATGCCACTTTGCGACGTTTTATGAATCGCACTTTTTATTTATTTTTTTGCGATCCTCTATAGCTTGTTTCGCAAAGTAAAGCTAAAAAGTTTCAAGCTTTTAGTTAAGGTTTGATAGGAAATATCGTTGCTAATAATGCCTAATTTAGCTTTGCTTGATTTCGTTGGACTTTTTGCTCCGTCTGCGTAGTAATGAAATTGATTTCCGTTTTTGTTTTCAACTGTTTGTTGTTATTTACATATTCATTGCTCTTCAATTGCTGCATTTTCTTTGCTCTTCTAACTTGGTTCGCCTCGAATTTGCTCTCCTCTGGACGTCTTAGGCTGTTTGTAGACTTTCTTTTACTATTAACGTATGTTGGATATAGTCAGCTTCTTCCATGTTTACACTTTTAATTCGTTTTTTTTCTGTTGCCACTGTTTTTCTGCTACTTCATTTCTAGACAAACTTCTTTGCGTTGCTGTTTTTATCTGTTAGGCCGGCTATTGAACTGAAACGCTGGCAGATCTTTTACTGTAAAAATTCGTATTTATGTAGATGAAGAGTCCTAATCTAAAGAAAAATCTTCCAAATCCAGGAATTCTTAACGCTCTTTTATTTCTGCGCTTTATTGGAAAATAGCCCTTAAAGAGGTTTAGAAAGGTAAAAATAGTTATGTTCCTCTCCTAGAAATTCTTCTATGGTAAGAAATTCGTAGCAATCCAGCCCGAGAAGTCTGGAAAATCGGTTCATTTTAGCAGGATAGCGAGCAAGTTAAGAAGCCTGGAAAAACGTGTTTGCTTACCATAATCTCAAATATGTCAGACAACAAGTGGCATATTTCTACTTCTGCACATTCGAATTATTTCGACCAAGGTCCTTGTATGATTTATTAAGGAAACGGAAGCTATCTTGGGAATTCGGTGTTATGGACCGTTCTTTGGTATTTGAAAGATCTTTCCATGGTTGTTCTAAATTAAACGATAAACGCGATATTTAAGTCGCACGTACCGCATTGCTCGTCCCTGTACCGACTAAGGCTAACAGGTAAAACGAAAAGATTTCAAGGGAGAAAAGGTGGAATAAACTCATTAAGAGAAAGTCAAATCCGGTGAATGAAATTCAAACAGCCCGTTTTCACAGCCCCAGCTAGTGCATACTCAATCTACTGGCTGGCGAGTGCCGTTCGAGCCTCTTCACCGACGTTTCAATAAATCAATCACCCAAGGCTGCTTAGCTTGTATATATCCAGATTTTCTATTTTTTGTTCCTATAGACGCCTCAAGTTAAACTATTACAGAAACTCAGCGATTTGGATTACCATTGACCCTTATCAACCTTGAATCTATCTCGGCCTTTTTTCTCACTTATGTACTCACTTCTCACATTTGAAATTCGGGCTCACTTTCTCCCGTTTTGGGCCATTACCAACCTCTGGTTTGACATACTTTGGGAACTCTAAGGTCAGTTCCTCTATTAAGTACAATAGTGTTTCGCTGACGCCTTTACGAAACGGCTTTTGCGATAATCTAAATTAGTGCCCCTAGACGTTGCCCTAATTAATACGGTCTGACGTCGTCGATACGATTTCGAATCTGGAGCTATCTCCAGCTGGCTTGATTGTTGGGCGTTAAGTAATTCATTTCTTTAGAGCTAAACGCCATTTTTTTAATTTTAAATCTGCGGTCCGTATGTTTCCTATAGGCACTTCATCATCTAAACTTATACAAGTTTGAGTTATTTTCGTCTGGTTGGCGTTTAAGGAGGTCATTTATCTCGAGCTATATGCGATAAAGGCCCATTTAATAAGGTAGATGCAATATTACGATTTTTGCGTCTGAAGCTTTAAACTTCCAAACAAAATATACACAGTGGATCATCGACAATGCCTATGGCGACCATATGTCGTCGCCATAGATTGTATCCCATAATCAATCCGAACAGGGCTCGTAAATTACTCCTGCTCTGTCTGAGAAGGAATTTTGATACAACCCTATCAGGCCTTCTCAGCAACTTTTGCTTGTTTTGCAGGCGTCAATACTACACCAACGGCTCCTATGAGTTTTACTAATGAAATCCTTGATGTACCCGATTGTTTCCGCTATGCCATTGCATCTAAAGCCGTAAAGAATCTCACATTACTGTCCTGATGTCGTCCAGCTCCAGTACCATTTTCAGTCTTGTATATAAGCCGTCGTTATAGAAAGTTGTTGTCGAGCTCCCGAAGAGAGTGGCTGGATAGCTTCAGTGCTCCTGTATTGAAATGCTAACGACGTTGTTGGTATTGACATTAAGACCCTGCTAAGTGCACCATTCTTCATTCGTATTTAGTATTCGCCGTGTCTTTACTCATGCCACCCTGAGGCATTTTCCTGATGGTAGCACACAAACATCATCCGAACGTTGCATTTCTGTTAACAGACAGGGTATAGAATATCCCGTCCCGAGGGTATCCTCTCCCTACCTCTGTTATGTTACAAAGGCTGGCTTCTGTGGAGGATAGTCGGTAATCTTCTGGATAATATCAACTGAATCCATCTTATAATTGTTTCGTCCATTCCATGTCTTCTGGCCGCAGAGCACATAGAGTCAAAGTTAGCATTATCAAACGCCACCGCAATATAAGCAAAGCTGCCCATTATGTACTCACCTGCTCCCAGCCCCACTTCGGTCTTTGTTAGGTCATGTAGAGCTGATTCACTGGACTTTCCGCTTTGGTATGCATGTTGGTGGACATTAAGTGGGCTGTTCGCCAAAACCCTTTCACTTACCCTCATAACTATTTCCAGCATTTTGAAAGCGCATTACTACAAATAATCCATTATTAACACCATCCATTCATTGCACGCATAAGAATTGTCTAACTCATTTCCAGAGAGCAATGACCAGTAGCAAAAGCTTATTTCCTTTGTTCCTTGAGTTAATTCCTTTTTTAGGAAGCACTAAACTTTATTGTCACTGAGTTTTTTTTTTCATTTGAAATAGTAATTGAAGTATGTACATATGTATGTATGTACGAGTATAATATTTTCGTGTCTACTATTATTTTCCGCATTGCAATTTTATAGTGTGCAGCTACCAACAGCAGGCAATCCAGCAGCAGAACTAAGATAGTAAATAAAATAAATTTGTAGCTGCCATTGTACTCGTCGTTGTTGGATTTTTATGAGTTTTCAGATCTAAGAAATTCTTTTAGCAGCTTTTGCTAACACTTTCCTCTTTACTGCCGCCGCGCTGCCTTTCCGCACACTGTTTTGTGCAGTGCAATGCAATTGAATGCAGTTTCGGCGAAGGAAAGCATTTTAATACCATTCTTAATGGGTGATACGCTCACTGTAGCGAATGTTTTAAGTGTTTAGCCAACAGAGCGGGGCCAAGTAAAGCGAAGTGAAATGAAGTGAGTGGCCGCGGAATAGAGAAGAAGCGACCGAACGACCGACGATTTGTGAAGCAATCGCGAAGCGTATGGCACTCCACATTTATACGACTTTGGTTTTGGTGGATGACGGACGCTGCCGGCCATCAACCAGTCAGCAGGCACAAGACCTCTGGCGGCTGGTGGCTGGCTACTAAAAACCATTCGTACTTTTGCTACTTGCACTGTCGTCCAATCTTATGGAATTCCCATTGACTTAACGTGATCTGGAATATATTCGTATGCTTGTACGAGTAGAACGCTGCACAGTAGCCAAATAGCTATTTGCTAGTGCACATTTATGACCGTCTTAAGACTAAGCCGCAGACGTAGCCGCCGCCGTTGTACGCCCTTCACTTTGCACCTTGTCCAGCACCTCGTCCAGCTCCGTTGAGCATTTCGTTTTTTATTGTTACTTCTTTTTTATTTCACGCTTTTGTATATGTACGGTTTTTGTGCGCTATTATATTTTCCAAGACTACCGCCGCTATTCTGCTTTGTTTGGAAGTGTGTTCTTTAAAGTTCTTTGGAAAATTTACGAACTTTACAAGGAAAATCAATTATCGGAGCTGCTCCAATGGTCAAGCGTACGGGTTTGTTGGGTAGTAAAAATACGAAAAAAAACGTTGCTGCTACCGTGCGGCTAGCCAAATAGATTTCAAACCGTATATCCGTGCATGTAGATTAGACTGGGTCACGCTTCATGAAAAAAATCATAACATTTAGCCACATTTTATATCTGCGTTGAAAGTATTGCGCAAAATTGCATTTACCATTTTAAAAAATGAATTAAAAATATTCAAAACTATTTTCCCAGCAAGTAGACACAGAGGTAAGTTTGAGAGCCCCTCATTAGAATGCTTCCCGCGTCTTACAAAATTAAACTTTTGTTGCAATTTCCGATAAATTTTTAAAACGAATTTAATGGAAATATATGCAAATAGCGCAATCATTAGGTTAGGTTAGAATGGCCATGATTAGAACGCTAACTGCTAAGCTGTAAGGTAATGTACTGCGTCAAAACTTTTTAGAAAAGGCCAACCGAGATCTTTGATGGTAGCACTCAGAAAAGTTGGTTAGCTTCGGAAGAAATTTTGAGATGAGTATCCATTTCATTGTACTACAAATAGCTGCAAAAGTAGATATCAGGTGTGTGACTGTGTTAAGTCCAGACCATCACTATCCTGACAAGAACGCGACCAGAAAAGAGAGTAGCGCATTTGCATGACCTGGCTCGCTTATATTACACCAGTCAAAGGAACTCCCATTCTCTCCTCATTCGGTTAGACCACCTTCAGTAGTTCAAATCTAGTTCAAACCTCTTCTACTTGAAGAAACCACACTTCACAAATTTCTTCCTAACCAACCAAATAGATCTTTCAGTTTCATATGTTCTGGCGCTCTCTAAGCAAACCCAACATGGTCCACAAGATTTGTCCAAAATATTCATAATCACCATTTACTTGATGGCACCACCTCATGATGTACCTCTCCTACGCTGTATGAAGGCGCGTCCTACTTTTCGGTGCCTGTTTTGTCACAGATCGTACTTAGGATAACACTCGCTAAATCGCTACAAGCCTATCTAGGTAGGCCGTTATTAAAGGGTCCTTTGATGACTAGTAAATAATTACTCTTTAACTACTTTACTACTTTAACTTTTCATTGATATAGATCTCGAGGAATCCCATTTCTAATGCGTATTTCCACATTTTTGCAAAAAAAAAATAATCTTAACCCATGACGACCAATGAGTCTGAAAGGGTCACTTTTTAATTTGTGTTTTTATTGAAAAAGCTTGAATGCATTTTTTGTAATAGAGCAAAATAAATGCTATATTAACTATTTATACAGTTGCAATTTTTTAAGTATATTGCCAAATTAGATTAAATGCAATTGAAAAAGATCTGAATTTCCTAATTTGTCTGCTGAAAAGTTCAAAGGAGGAGCACAACAGCTTTTTGTTTCCTCTCTTTATTGAGTTCCCCGCTACAAATTGTAAGGGGTTTTACTACTGGCATTGAAAATAATACCTACAACAAAGCCATTTTCTCGGAAATTGCAGCATGAAATTGAAGAATTAATCTCGATATTCTCAATTTTGCACGTTTGTGATAGTCTTAACACTGCGAAATACGGGGAACATATTAAAAACGTTTTAAAATTTTTTTCTTAAGAAAAATATGAACTAAAGGTTATGTAAGTATGCATCTTTCTAAAAAAAAAATTTAAAAAACGTTATACTAGTTCTTGAAAGCATCTACTTTATTATTTATTTTCTATATTTTTGTATTCAACAATTTTATAATGAGCTCGAGGCCATTTTTAAATGAAAAATTTATTGTGGAAAAGCATCAACAATTTGAAAAAATGGTAGAAGTGATAGCTATTTCGGAAATCACCACATTTCCTCATCAGACTTCTTTCAGTAGGATTCGAACCGACGATCCCACTGACTCAGCCAGTTGCCCATGCACCGTGCTAAGACGCCTTGTAAATTATCGTTTGCTTATTTCCACTATTTTTCATTTTTGTTATGCCAACACAATCAAGCGCAGCTATTCCGCTGCAATTCACTTGATCATGTGGTTGTTGGTTTTGTTGGTTTGTGCTAATAATTCTATTTTTAGAATGCTTAACTTTTAGGTGTGCTCGTCCTTAAGTTATTTGTTTTTTGTTATTTTTTGGCCTTTTAACAATTATATTCAACAATTTTATAATGAGCTCGAGGCCATTTTTGGAAATTTTTTACGAAATGTATATTTTCATAGGTACGAAAAACCACTTTTGCCACAAAAACTGATATAAATTACTCATAGTTCAGTATTTTTAGCAAAAATTAAAATGTATTTGTTGTTTACTTGGGAGATATCTAAAGGTTGACCGAACTTAATGATTTCCTCGGGGAAGCCTGAACTTTTTTTGGTGAGGCATCCTAGTGCACTTTTATATATCTCTTGAACAGCGCTACTGGGCACCGATAACCGTATAGGTACTTGCATATACATACGCGTAATATCTATGGCGATATTATATCTGCCATGCAGGTTCACCAGGGAAGCCAACTCGTGGGGAATTCCCCGATTTGCGGGGAATTTCAGTTTGCGTGGGGAATCGGGGAATGGACCGGTTTTTGTTGGGAATTTCAGCTCGTTCAATTTTAGTATAATAAAGTTTCAAATGGCCAAAAATTACCGTTGATTTTTCAGAATTTTGTTCGCCGGATTTGCTTTCATATAACAAATAAACATAATTTATTTTCCAATGGAAGAAAANTTTTTGTTATGCCAACACAATCAAGCGCAGCTATTCCGCTGCAATTCACTTGATCATGTGGTTGTTGGTTTTGTTGGTTTGTGCTAATAATTCTATTTTTAGAATGCTTAACTTTTAGGTGTGCTCGTCCTTAAGTTATTTGTTTTTTGTTATTTTTTGGCCATTTAACAATTATATTCAACAATTTTATAATGAGCTCGAGGCCATTTTTGGAAATTTTTTACGAAATGTATATTTTCATAGGTACGAAAAACCACTTTTGCCACAAAAACTGATATAAATTACTCATAGTTCAGTATTTTTAGCAAAAATTAAAATGTATTTGTTGTTTACTTGGGAGATATCTAAAGGTTGACCGAACTTAATGATTTCCTCGGGGAAGCCTGAACTTTTTTTGGTGAGGCATCCTAGTGCACTTTTATATATCTCTTGAACAGCGCTACTGGGCACCGATAACCGTATAGGTACTTGCATATACATACGCGTAATATCTATGGCGATATTATATCTGCCATGCAGGTTCACCAGGGAAGCCAACTCGTGGGGAATTCCCCGATTTGCGGGGAATTTCAGTTTGCGTGGGGAATCGGGGAATGGACCGGTTTTTGTTGGGAATTTCAGCTCGTTCAATTTTAGTATAATAAAGTTTCAAATGGCCAAAAATTACCGTTGATTTTTCAGAATTTTGTTCGCCGGATTTGCTTTCATATAACAAATAAACATAATTTATTTTCCAATGGAAGAAAACATTGGTAAAAAAATTTTAACTTAAAATTTTAAGACACTTGAAACTTGCTCTTTTTTATAATAGAATTGAGTGGGCTACAAAACGACACAATCAAAATCCTTCTGGAAAATTTAGTTAAAAAGCTTGAAATTTTTACGATAGTTTGTTGAATTTTTTTTTCAAATATTGCACAAAGTTTCAAACTTGGATTTATACGGTATTTGTTTAAGAATGAACTATATTTTTATAAAAAAATAACTCAAATTAAATAACAAAATATAAATAATTGGTGCGATTAAAAATGTTTCGTCCAGTGTATTTACGTAAATATTATATAAACATTTTTTATTATTTATTTGTTAACTAACTTTATAAAAGTTGGGTTTGGTTTATGAATACATAGATAAAACATTTAAAAATAAAATAAACAGAAAGACGAGCAGTATAGCAAAATATATTCAATTTTTGTGTTTTTTTTTTTTGTAAATAAGGAGATATCTACACGGGTGCGGCATTTTACGAAATTTCGGACAAAATCGGGTAATTTCATTGTGAAAATCGGGGAATTCTCAAAAATGAGTTGGCTACCCTGAGTGTCACCAATACCATCAGTAGCTGACTGTGTGCCTGTCATGGTGGCATATTTTAACTTCATACATTTTTCAGATACAAACATATATTTTTTTGAATGAAATGAAAGCTTTTCTTCTAATCATTTGTTATTCAAATTAAAATAGTTGATTCTTATTCAGTAGCATGCACAGCTAGTTTTTCTGTGTATTTGTTGCTTCGTTGTTCGTATTCCTCATCTATTTTATGCCTTTGCTTGAAGTGCTACTTGTCATATGAACATGCGTAGATATTTTTTTTTCATGTATAAGTAGCTTCGCTTCTTAACCATTGACGTGGGTGAAGTACTCGTTCTTAAGTATGCAGATAACAATAAATAAAATACTAATGTTTTGTTCATAAAATACGGCCGCCGCAAGCGGATACAATGCAGTCGGATGGTCACGCTGCTGCTACTTTAGTACTTATGCAGTTCTTTGTCAACGTTTCTTAGGAAAAGTGCAAACACTAGCTATGCTGTTCTGTTAAAGAGAATAAAATACCTTTGAGTAACCAGCTCGCAATCAGTAGGTCTACTAATAAGTACGACAGCGGCCGCCACTCTCCCCTTTTGTGGACTATGCTTATAGACGAATGCCTTTTTCACACTAAACAGCCAAGGCTTTGAAGGCTAAACAACTCCGACCTCAAAATCGGAAGTATGACGAGTCACATGAATAACATAATGAATAATTCCAGATCTAGAAATCTCTAAGAAATTTGAGGTACCTATGTCAGAACGAGCTCTTTGGAATGCAGGAAACCCATGGAGAGACTTGGTACACAGATAGATCCAAAGTTACAACAAAAAAAACTTTGCAATGGGTAGTTCATCCATCAACGGAGATTCATGTATTCATGTTATAGAAATTGCCTTAGAAGAGGCTCAGTCTCGAGATATGTCTGCATTATGTCGGATAGTCACGCAGCCCTACTAACACTGAAGTCCCACAAAATAAATTCTCTCTCTATGTATTTTGTAGGTACTGGTATATGATTGCTTAAATATCCTAAATGCTTTTCGAGGCAACAATGCAGTTTTATTAGGATGGGTACTGCCTAGCCAAATAATAAGCTACCGGAGTATTACATGGTCCGGAAATCTTTTGTGAGCTCACAAAAGCATACATAAAGTCAATCGTAAATAACTGGGTAGACGAAATGCTCACAAGGCACTGGATGGAATATCCAGCGGAGAGGCAAGCCAAACGATTAATCTGTCCTTCAAACGAAGCTTCAAAGAAACTATATTATTTAGGCAGAGAGAAGCTCAAAATTTTCAAATTTGGTGAAGATACGGCTTCTTTTCGTTATGACCTCAGATCGCGGTTCATAATAATTATATTGAACACTTTTGATCGCTTAGAATGGTACGGGTGTACTGAAAGACTGGTGCCCGAATAAAGCAATAGGCCAGTCTTTTCCGCCTCATTTTGCGTCACTCTCTTTCGACCGGAATGTGTACTTGGAAGTTGTGGGCCAAATATTTCTTCGTCATTTAATTTTGACAGATTCTGTGCTACACTTAGACTTGAGCTGAAATGGAGAGCGTTATCTTTTAATTGCAGCCGTTTAGGCATCTCAAGTCTTACAGCCGTATTAAGTGTATACGTCCGTCAACATAATTATAGCCGGTTTAAACATAACCGTGGCAGTTGCAACGTAATCGACGTAAAGCAAGGCGAAGACGAACGATAGAGCTACAAAATTGCAAGCGTAGACGATATAGTCTGCAGACGAATCGTTCGTGCGACGTATCGTTCGAGATAGATAATAAAGCTGTTTGACTACTCTTAGATGCAGATCAGTCAAAATATCCACAAACATATGGATTTGTATGTATGAAGGTATACAGATGGAATATCCAGGAGTGTGTCTTAAACTACCTGTGGCGTTCCCATTACTTCCAGACATGCATCCATGTGAGTTGTTACACAGTTTAAAGGCTGAACTCCCTCCAGACGAATGCACCATAGGCAATGATTGATAATTACGACCGCAAACCCCGTTTATACTATAAAATTCAATTAAAATCTACATACATACATTCAAATATCTGTGTTGTCCCACTTTTTGTGCAGCACACTGTAAATTTTCTCTTCCTGCTTCAAATCAACAAAATCTTCACACTAATTTCCGCAAGTAATATGCAAGCCATAATTGTTGTCAATCAAATAATCTACACCCAATAAAATTTGGGTCAACCTCTACTTGGTTTTCTTCAAAAGGACGCTGACCGCTTTGTTGCTGGTCACCGCAAGGAATTCCACGCTTGCTGACTACATACATACATACATATGTGTTTCAAAAAGACCAGTCAGCAAATGTTTTTTTTTTTTTTTTGTATTTATTACTGCAAGCTTGTCTCGCTTACTTGTCTTTGCATGCCACTAATTAGCAAGCTTCAGCTACCACCTGCACCTACCAACAAACCCTACTCATTAACCCTTGCCCACCCTTGTAGCGTGACACATCTCGCCCTAGGGGCTCCGCCGATACATACACACATAAGTTGTGACGAAATGTTGTACAATGTACATTATTACTGATTGTGTAAAAATTTTACGCATCACGCCCCATAATTGATTTTCCCACAGTGAGCGGAAGGCAAACGGCACAGCAGAGATTTTGCAGATACATACTTATACTTTGTCTTCTTTGTATGCAGTTGAAATTCTCTTTTTGACTGGACGCCTGCAAAATCAACAAGAAGTTGGTTGACTTTGTTGCATGCAACACATTAACTTAACTGCTTATGCATATATTTACATGACTGCATGCCAGAAGAAGCAATGAAGCCGTTTGACCATCCCTTGCCTTCATGTAGTACTCGGTGCATACATATGTACATATCTGAACTTTTTCTTACAAATTTTTAATTGTTTTATTTTTTATTTTAAGGTTGAATGTAATGGCAAATACAAACTGCATTATCTATGCAAGAAACTATAAACACACATATTATGTACTCGTACTTACGACCGAGTTTTAAGTAAATAATTAACGCCCTTACACCTCCCTCCCTTCCCACTGCTTCATCGTTTTTCTGCTTTGATGAAGAAAAATTACTATTTATTACAAAGGGTTAACATCAACACATGACAATACTTGGCAAAACATTGCCAGTGTGAATAAGTGATTTGCTAGGCAATTAAATTCTTAAGCGTTGCATTAGCAAAGTTTAAACAAGATGGAGATAATTAAAAAATTTTGCATTTAATAGCTAGTGGTATATGCATAAACACATACCTTTGCATGTATATACAAATTTGTATTATAATAAATATATATTATATAAATATTGTTCGTGGCTTTTGATTCCCGCAAATTTATTTTTAAATACTTATTTAGCATAATTACATAGTATTCACCCTGCGATGAAATGAGTTGAGTTAAGACGTGTTGAATTGAGGAGAGATGAGAAGAGTTGAGGTAAATTAAACTGAAATTAGCCCTGGGATTCTGTAAGCGGTCTCTAGTCACTACTAGTGACTTTTAGTGGTAAACTTGGATTTTGACACTATTTGGTATTCAGTACGCTGCCTCACGTCTGTAGTCTAATATAAAGGTCACTGGCTAAGAGCAGGTCACAAAAATGAAAATATGGAGGAAAAGTTAATTGGTTATCATTTTATTCAAAAAAAAAAATGAAGCGAAATAAATGAAATTTTTTTAACAACAATTTCGTTAGGAAATAAACCACAATTGTTTAATATCATACAAATCCATCGAAAAAAAGATTTTTTTTTGTTTTTAAAACATTAAAATCTAAAGATTATTAAAAAAAATAAAACTAATAACAAAAAGAAAAAACACTAAATAATAAAAATAAAAAATCCTCTACGCCCGAGGAGGACTCGAACCCGGACCCTCTCGACCGGCAGCCTAATGCTTTGACCATTTTCGGCCATTGTGACTCTTTGGGCCGCGCGGCAAACAGCATAATTAAATGCTATCAGTTGACTGTATGTGTTTGTAGCCACCACGCATTTTTGGTGAACTTTTTGTGACTCTCTCCTACTGAATACCCAAATCATCTCAAGTCACTAATTGCTAATCTTAAATTTTGTGACTTGAGATGAGACTGAATTACTGCATCCCAGGGCACGTGAGTTGGTGTGAGTTGAGAAGAGTTGAGTTGAGCTGAGTTGGAGTGAGTTCAGGTGAATTAAAGTGAGGTGAGGTAAGTTAAGGCAGGGTGAGGTGAGTTAAGGTGCGCTGAGGTGAGGTGAGCGCCATAACGTTAAATAGCATAGCATGTCCTAACCTTCAGTTTTATTTTTTTTCATTATCCCTTTCTCTTTATGTCTATCCCTTTCTCTATGCCTATCTTTGTATTTATCCTTCCTTTTGTCTGTATCTTTTTTCTCTGTCTTTACATTTAATTTTATCTTAATTCTTATCTTTACTTTTATTATTTTCTTCAAATACTTATTCAACGAAGAACTAATATTTTTAATCACACAGTTCATCAGCAAAGGTGTATTTTAGCATTTGAACAGCTTTAATGCCCACTTTACGCGGGCCTTTATGCGTCGCCGAATCCTCTTATACTAAAAATTAGTAAAAATTTAATAAAAATCATGTATTGTTGCCACCTATCTAATTAATTTATAGCGCTATTTAAATAGCTATTACCAGTAATGTAACCTATAATTTTATGCAACATACACACCTTCAAACGCCATCTTGAATTCGCGCCAACGCATATCCAATTCATTAACAATTTTAAACTGAAAAAATAAAACAAAATATCTGTGGTCATAAGCAATAACCGCCTAAGTCGAAAAACCTGAATTCGAGAAAAAACGTTTTAAACATTTGGATTGTAATGTTAGCCTTATGGGGAAACTAAAATATTGTCGCCTATAACTTTTTAAGTAGCCTAGCTGGCGAGATGGGAGTTTCACATACGTATGGAATAGTGGTAGAAGAATGCGATAGCATATACAACTTCATTATTTCTTATGTCGACTTAAACGGTTATTAGTTATGACCACAGATATATTATAATCCATACGCAACTATTTAAAATTTGAATATGCAAATGCGAAGTATTTCTGTAACTTGTACGGGTATCTATGAAGTTGTTGCACACCCAGCAAATGCTGTTGAACTCGAATATGAAACCTTTTTCAAGAGAAAAGCAAAATAACGTGAAAAAACACCAAACTAACAAATAAAAAAGTTAAATGAAGATCGAAATCAATAAAAAACGAGGTGAGTGAAATATACACAAAGCGAAAGGCCAAGCGAAAAAAGCCAACTAGCCATTTTTATAATAGCCATAGGAGGCGCGCTGCTGTTGAAGAAAGATACGCCGATTGAATAGAATCAATAAGCAACAAAAAAAAAAACTAGGTAAAACAAAAAAGTCGTTGATTGACTTGTTGAAAAAATAATTACAAAAAAAAGCAAAATAGCACAACAACAAATAGCGCGAATGGAACAACAAACGAACGGGCAAACCAGCAAACGATCGAGTTGTTGATCAGTGAGCTGAGTGTTGATCCGATCGGGCGAGTCAGCGAACAAATAAACTTTAATATGAAGCGACGGGAAGTAAAACAAAAAATAAAATAAAAAAATTTTAAAAATAAATAGATAAAAAGTAATGGAGAAGCAATAAAGTAAATAAATGATATTAAAAAAAAAGCAAATACGAGCAAAATATTGTGCAAGTAAAGAGTAATGTGAATGGCGGTAATACAAAAATAAGTCGGCGAAAATAGGCAGCAATTGAAAGAAAATAAACAAGGTAATTGTGTGGAAAAATAAAGAAAAGGCACAGCGCAAAAAAGGTAGAGAAAAAATTGGAGACATAAAAAGAAAAAATGGCAGAATTAAACTGAAAAAATAGCAGAAATAAAAAAGAAAAAATGCCGCAATAAAAATAAACTGTAACTAGAAACAGAAGCAGAAAATTATGCAGGCGGCAAGCAACTTGTTAAGATTTCAAAGGCATTTTTTTAGCAGAAAATAGCGCTTGTGCTTGAGCAAAGCTAGTCGGCAACTTACAGACCTGCAAGCCCAAGTAGTGCTCAGTTTCTCGAGAGCGGCACGATCGTGGAGACTTTTTATTTGAGTCACCTGAGAAGCGCTTGAATCGCCAGCGAGTGGGTTAAATTGTGAAAAGCCTAGACTATATACATACAAGCTTGTTGCCTACTAACTACTCGCAAATGTAGCGCGCTGCTTTGCAGGCGCCCGCTTAGATCGGTGGAACGCTCGATCGCTCGATCGCTTTTAACTGACTCATGCGAGCCAACGCTGGGCGGTAAAGTATAAATGTTCATATGCATTTAGAAGACACACAGCGAACGTAAACAAAAGTAAGTTAGCTAGCGCGGCGAATACTGGCAGCAAAAGTGAATGAGCGCCAACTTTGGAGACTTGCTACTTCGCCTTTGCCGCCCAGTGAGTGAGTGTACGTGTGTGTGATGGGGCGCTCCCGCTTATGCTTGCGCTCACACTCACTTTGTCTTCTTGACGCAACTTGAATGGGGGCTTGCGAGCGAGTTGCTGCCACTTAAAGATCAACATCGAAGACAAGCTTAGTATCGGTTTGTGGCTGCGCGATTAAGCACGACTTTGCGGAGGAAACGAAATACGCGTGCGTGAAACTAAAAATTAAAAAAATTAAATAAATCTTATTGGCTTTTAGACAGCAAAAGCAAATATAATGCTGCGTTAAGCCTGCAAAGTACATGTAATAAGAAGTTAGTAATCGTGAGCTGACTGAAAAATCAGAAGTGAGTTGCATAAGGCGTACGCTAAAAAAAAAATTAAATAAAATATGTCCAAAATATATTTACAAAAATTTTATTAAAAACGTGCAAGCTCAGCCAATTTAAGCGCTAAGAAAGTGATTTGGAAGTAAAGCAACTTTTGCAGTTGTTTTATAATTTTCTAACAACATAGCCGTCGGAGTTATTTTCGTCACCGCCGCGTGGCTTACAACTGCTTCCGTTTAACCTTAATTCGTGGGCTTTTTTGTTATTATTTTTTCTGCAACTGGTAATCGAGTGGCACTTATGGCGACAATCCTGACCTAGCTCCGGCTCTACTTTTGACGTCTCCCTTGAAAAGTTGCAATTACAAATACACAGACTAGTAGCGCGAATTACAGTTACTTAGCACTCGGCGGATGTACATACATACATACTCGCTTTGCTTACGTGCTTTTTTTCTAGCAAACTGATGGACATTTACTTTTTTATTTATTTTCTGCAACTTTTTTTTTTGTAAAACAAAAAAACTCGTCTTGTAATTGAAAACCCCCACTCAAGTTCAGGCACAAAAAAAGTGTAATTGATCGACAACAAAAACAATAACAATTGCAACAAGTTGTTGCTCATTGCAACGCGCGTCTGTTTATTCTACGCGACACACAACCGCACGCATGCGTCGATTGCTAATAAATAAGCGCGACAAACAGCACAACAGACGGACAGTCAGGCTAGGCTGGCAGTCAAAAAGCAACTTAAAGTGACTGCTTTGCATGCGAATTACATACGTGCAATTTTTTTGCTCTCCAGTGTGTGTTTTACTTCTTTTATTTATATTTGTAATTATTCAAATGAAATTGTAACCAAAGCAGTGACGGCGGCGAGTGTGTGCCCACCATCGCCTTCATCAAACAAACAAGCTGTTTGTGTGTGGATTTGTGTCGCGCCAGCAAGCAGGCTAGCAAAGCAAAGCAAAGCAAAGCCAATTGCAGTGGCGTTGAATCGGCCAAGCGCCTGCATTAAGCAGCTACATAGTGAATGAATGCCCGCATAAAAGATAACTGCTGCAATAGAGAAATGTTTAAAAATAAATTTAAAAAATATTAATGCGATTGCAAGCGATTTTTTTTGCTGTTTGGTTTTCTGTTTGTCTGCAGTCAAATGCGCCGTGGATATGAGTTGAATACAGAAAATATATTACTAAGTGAATAAACCAAAAGATATGGCTGCAAAATTTCCAAAGGAAGTGCGAAAATTGTTAACTTAAGAGGGCGTTAAATCCTGAAAATGAAATACATATGTATGTGCAAATGAAATTCAAAGGATAGAAAACAAAACGCAAAGAAATTAAAGAAGTAAATAAATATACAAATTAACTGAAAAAAAATTAAAAACTTTTAGCATGGAAAACTACTTTACTTCACAATTGAAAATTTAATGCAAACTATTAAAGCAAGCAAATTCACAATCCCTTGCAACTTACTAGGAAGAATGCTTTTACTCTTTTTTCTAGGTAATTGTTTAAATTTAATTTTCATTATTTTTCAGCGGTTCATTTTCTAATAAAAACCACATAAGCACGAATTTCAAAAATTTTGTGGAATATCAAAGAAAAAATCATCACCTTTGCATCCAAATTTTAAAACTTTTTGTCTTTTTTCTGCGTTATTTTTCTTTTATTTTATTTCCATTCTTTTTCTATTAAAATACAGTTCATTCCCTAACAAAAACTAAGTAAACGCAAAAAAATTCATAAAATATTTATCAAATTTTCAAACTTTTTCGCTTTTTTCGGGGTAATTTTTCCTTTATTAATTTCCATTATTTCACAAGCAATATATGTATAGTTAATTCTTTAACAAAAATATATAAACGCAAGTGCCAAGCTTTGCACAAAATTTAAATTTTTGAGAAGAGTTTGATATTTTAATGAAAAAAACATCGTCCGTATTCACTTTTAGTAACAAATTTTAAAAGAAAAAAATTCGTTTTTCAATTAAAAAAATTATTTACACAAAAAACCATTGAATTAAAAAATCTTAAGCCAGAGATTTTATCGAAAAATTTATAAAATCATCATAAAAAATTCATAAATAAAAATAAAATTTTAATTGTCTTTAAAAAATTTAGTTTAATAGATTTCAAATATTATTTTATGAAAATGTAAAATATTTTTGTTAACCGTTTGTTGTGAAATAATTTTTTTTTTACCAAAACTTTTTTAAAATAAGCTTCGAAAACGATCACGGAACTCAAAAGCTAAAAACACTTAAATCAGTAAANCCAAGCTTTGCACAAAATTTAAATTTTTGAGAAGAGTTTGATATTTTAATAAAAAAACATCGTCCGTATTAAATTTTAGTAACAAATTAAAAAAAAAAATTGTTTTTCAATTAAAAAAATTATTTACACAAAAAACAATTACATTAAAAAATCTTAAGCCAGAAATTTTATCGAAAAATTTATAAAATCGGCATAAAAAATTCATAAATAAAACTAAAATTATAATTGTCTTTAAAAAATTTATTTGAATACATTTCAAATATTATTTTATGAAAATGTAAAATATTTTTGTTAACCATTTGTTGTGAAATAATTTTTTTTTACCAAAACTTTTTTAAAATAAGCCTCGAAAACGATCACGGAACTCAAAAGCTAAAAACACTTAAATCAGTAACAAATCATAAAAAAGACACCAAATCAAACTGGAAAAACTTACATTAGGGGTATTCATCTAATGTCACAAACTGCCTGTTAAAAAACATAAAAAATCTGTGTCGAAAAACATTTTGCTAAAAAAGAACAATTTTTTTCTAATTATTAAGTTTTTACGATTCGTTTTGTATGTTGCAATATTAACGCTATTGCTGTAGCGTTGCTATTCATGCTTAAACGCTCCTACATTCATACATAAATACTTTTTTTTTTGTTGTATGGAGTATGCTTTAATATGCAAGGCACGTTTTCGCATATTATTTCGTATTTAAGCAGCATTTGAATGCTGAAAACTCGAATCGTGAACTTCAAACAACTCGTTAACATTTTTTTTTTTGTTCAAGCTAGGTATGTACATAAATATTTACTATATAGTTTNTTTTTTGTTGTATGGAGTATGCTTTAATATGCAAGGCACGTTTTCGCATATTATTTCGTATTTAAGCAGCATTTGAATGCTGAAAACTCGAATCGTGAACTTCAAACAACTCGTTAACATTGTTTTTTTGTTCAAGCTAGGTATGTACATAAATATTTACTATATAGTTGGGGAATATTGAAGTGACACATTGGCACGTCGTGGACGCCAGATCCAAATATGTAGGAAAACAATGTGAGATTTTCAATAACAAAAACGAAAACCATAAATAAAACACAAATAAAAAAATACTTCATGAAAATTCATAAAGTTTTAACTGTGACCACCAGTTTATGCTAAAACAGTAACGCGAAAAAATTAAAAGTGTAGGAAAAGTAGAAAAACATATACAAAACGATGCCGAGAAACCAACTACGAAAATTTTACAAAAATGTTGAAAGCCTATGAGTTTTTGCAAAAATGTTTTTGTAACAAACAAAATACACTAAAATTGTATTTTTCCTTAAAAATTGTATTTAAATTACCCCCCCTTTGTTTTAATAAAAATAACTAAAATACTCTATGAAAATCATGAATTTTATCGAGAATGAGTTCAACCCAATAAAAAAAATTTCCAAACAGTCCCACTCCGGAACTATACAAATGTGCAAATCGTGTGATCCCTGCTTGAGAAACGTTTAAAAGTGAAGGAAAAGTAAAAAAAAACAGACAAAATTAGTTCAAATTAAATTACGAAATTTGTAAAACCCTATTCAATTTTGCGTGAAAGCGTTTTAAAAGCAATTGACACGAAAAATTAAAATTTCTTAATATTTTGCATACAATTTTTTTTTTTTAATTTTGCATAAAAAATTTAGGTTGAAAAATTACATTAAACTAAAAAATTTTTAAATTCGTCTTAAAAAATGCATTTTGAAACGTATTTCCTGAGAGTTTATTCTTAAATCTTTTTAATTTTCCGATATTTTCGTACGTATAAATATAAATACATATATTCACCCATAACAACAAAAAACCGTGAATCAAAATATAAAATGCAAATAATATAATTTTTTTAAACAGATTGACCAATTGATGCATAAAATCAATTTATAAACTGTGAATAAAATTAAAACAAAGTAAAAACACATAACTATTCGAACGTCCAAAAAAATTATTGAAAAACCACAAGTTTGACTTCAAAAATCGCCAGCTGAATATGGCGCGCGCTGTGCACTGAATTGAAAAAGAAAAAAATAACNTATTGAAAAACCACAAGTTTGACTTCAAAAATCGCCAGCTGAATATGGCGGGCGCTGTGCACTGAATTGAAAAAGAAAAAAATAACACAATAAATTAAAATTCTGACACCCTGTATCGCGCATCACAATGGAATATCTGCTGCTCAACGCCTTCGAGCAAAACTACTACAATCGCATCAAGGAGTTTGAGCGCGTTGTAGCCGCAACTGCATCCGCCGCCGCCGCATCTGCTGCCACACAGAATGCGCTAGCGGCACGCAACACTTCCCATGCGTCTACGAATAGTACCAGCCACAACAGCAACAACACTGTAAATGACTCGTCGACCACCTCATCCATAGCTTCGCCCTCAGCATCCTCCTCGACCGCCTCATCACTCTCATCTTCACCAACATCTGCTGCCGCCACCGCTGGCGCTGCACTGCCTGCATCCAGTCCAACGGCCAGCACGCATAGCAGTAGCAGCAGCAGCTATCAAGCAGCCGCTACCAGCAAAATAAACAACGCTCTAACAAATGGCCACAAACTTCCGCAAACGCAACCACAACAGCCGCTGGCTGTGGCAGCGGCGGCGGCGGCGACGACGGCAGCAACAGCTGCCCAACAGCCGCTATCACCGCCGCATCATTTCACGCATACATTTTCCGCTGCACAAGCTGCTGCTGCCGTCGCGGCCATGGCTGCACAACAGCACCTGCATCAGCTGCAGCATCAACAATTGCAACAGGCGGGGCGGTTAGGTGGCGCGCATCATGTCGCCGCCGCCGCCGCAGCGCCGCCATCACCAACAATTTCACACATGCAATTGCAAACGTTGCCACTACCACTACAGCCGCCGCCGTCTCATTTGCAACACTTGCATCACCACCACCAGCAACACCACCACCATCATCATCACCAATCGGCTGCGCACGCGCATGCGCATTTGTTGCACGCGCGCGATCAACAAAACAACTCGAATATGGCGAACAGTTTGTTGTGGCAACCGTGGCGTGATCCCCATCACCACTTGTATCAACAACAACAGCAGCAGCTGCAAAAAGGTAGGTGATGTGTGCAAATATGCATTGTTTTGGTGTGAAGAGAAACAGCGTTTTTCAAAGTGCTTTCTTGCCTCTTTGCATGCAAATGCTAAAGAAGGACAAGCAAAATGTTTAAATAATCGTGTTTGGTTCTGGTGTTCCAGCAGCACGCGCTCCACAAGTGTCTAAGTACAAATTAAATATCATAAATATATCTAATACCCGACATAACTTCGGCCTGGGGCTCTTCGTATGCTTATGTCGCTCTGCAATCGATACTCAACCTGCGCCGAGATCGAATACTTTCGAAATTTCATAAGTTATGAGGCCCAGTGCATACATATATGTATGTTGGTCCTATTGAGCTTAATCCTTCCATTGAATTCATTCGGGTCCTGCTGCGTTAGTTTTTTAGGCGTCGAAAAGTCGTTCAATCATGTCCTCTGCTAATTCATAAAATACGTCGCGTATGCTCTAGCTTCCTAGCTAGCTAACTTCCTTACTAAACGACCCGTAATATATCCGACCTGGTAGTCATCCAAGCATGATCTGTTTTCAGACAATTTCGAAAGAGTTCTAGTTTAACATTCTTAAGATTCCCTTAGACTGCGGATTACTCCTTTAGATTTTTAGTTTTCATGGCGATAATGATAGTCGCTTTCTCCTCTGCCAACAAAAAATTGCTTACGTTTTTTGCTGGTCCTTTGATTATTTTGCATTTGCAGTATCAATTGGGCTCGCGGCTCTACCACTAAAGCCGCTGGACAGGCTGGTAGCTAACATGAATTCGTTCGAGTCTCTAAAGCAGTCATGCCCAGCGCAGGACAGTCTACTGAGGTCTTCACCAATCAGGCTGATCAGTGCAAAAATTCCTTTTACTAATTTAAAGAGTTCCTATCCCTTCGTATATCTAGCTAAGGGTCCCGACATAGTGATATGTTTTTTTCTAGGTCGATATGCACTGTTGAAGCGTAGACTTTTGTCGTTTTTAGGTAATTTTTAGTCTTTCGCATTTCCTCCTGGTCTCGAATGAACCTCATAGATCCTAGTCTTATCTTAGATCTAAACTGTTNGATATGTTTTTTTCTAGGTCGATATGCACTGTTGAAGCGTAGACTTTTGTGGTTTTTAGGTAATTTTTAGTCTTTCGCATTTCCTCCTGGTCTCGAATGAACCTCATAGATCCTAGTCTTATCTTAGATCTAAACTGTGGCATTCTATTTACCTTGGGACTTTAAACCCATTTACTCTTAGCCCACTCACTAATGGAATACAGTGATCGAACTTCTACCACATTGTGAAAATGAACGATGAAATTTCTCAAGTAAAAGTAAACAAAGCCGAATGATAGGATAAAATAAACTGTCAAATAGTAAATTTTCTCAGTAATAAATCTTTCGACAGGAAACGCGGTTTTATTGTGTTAAATTGCAAAATATATGCTTTATAAAAATAATTAATAGCAAAAATTAAAAAAACGGCGGTTTTTGTGAAAGTATTAGCAAATTTAAGTGCCTCTAAGGTTTCTGAGGTGCTGCCAGCGTCCGGACTTTGCTCCGATCGGAGTAGATTTACTCCGATTTCTTTTTTAAATTTAAAATCTACTCCCTACTCCGCTTGACTTAAATATGCTCTANCCTAGTCTTATCTTAGATCTAAACTGTGGCATTCTATTTACCTTGGGACTTTAAACCCATTTACTCTTAGCCCACTCACTAATGGAATACAGTGATCGAACTTCTACCACATTGTGAAAATGAACGATGAAATTTCTCAAGTAAAAGTAAACAAAGCCGAATGATAGGATAAAATAAACTGTCAAATAGTAAATTTTCTCAGTAATAAATCTTTCGACAGGAAACGCGGTTTTATTGTGTTAAATTGCAAAATATATGCTTTATAAAAATAATTAATAGCAAAAATTAAAAAAACGGCGGTTTTTGTGAAAGTATTAGCAAATTTAAGTGCCTCTAAGGTTTCTAAGGTGCTGCCAGCGTCCGGACTTTGCTCCGTNCGGCGGTTTTTGTGAAAGTATTAGCAAATTTAAGTGCCTCTAAGGTTTCTGAGGTGCTGCCAGCGTCCGGACTTTGCTCCGATCGGAGTAGATTTACTCCGATTTCTTTTTTAAATTTAAAATCTACTCCCTACTCCGCTTGACTTAAATATGCTCTAGATTTTTTTTACTTTTTTCCATTCACATTAAGAATTTATTAAAAATAATATGGTAACTTTTTAAAATTTTTGGCTCAATAACTTCTATGGCAACCACCAAGGTTTTGTACATCAAGGTGTAACAGAAGTTGTCTCTTTTACTCCTTAACATTCCTTGTGGAATCATTTGTTATTTCCCAAATCAAGGGATTGATTAAGTACCACAAAAATGTTTTAAAAAGGTGTATGTTTAACAATTTGGCAGAGTATATGTTGACGTTACCTGTCTTACTGCACAGTAGTGCTGCGGTCGAAAAAAAATGTTCAGAGATGAATCTCATTAAAAATAATACAGGAACAGGATTAATGACGAAACAGTCGAAAGTTAAACCAAAGGTCAGAAATTTATACGCCGTCTGATTATTTACTTATTCAAAAAAAAAAGTATCATGAATTTATTCTTGGACAGTTTGGTTTGAATACTATTTAGAGATCAAGCTTATCACTGCTATCTACTAGAAATATATTTACATACAAATTGATTCCGTCTGCGCTAGACTTTATTTAATTTTGTTACAAAGAAATGTATACAAATTCCTTATGAAAGTATTGCACGACTAAATTCAAATTCTTCCCAATAATTCAGTATTGGCCTAATTAACATACATATTTATATATAAAATCTAAGTTATGGATAATCAAAAAAGGGTCAATGGGGCAAAACCGTGGGAATATGAATTTCGGAGACGACTGTATTAATTTCGCATAATCAATTCGTACATTAGTATACTACATCTTGTAGATACATGCATTTGTACATATGTACATACTATGGAGATGCATGCAATTGCAATTAGCTTAGGATAGCAGATTTATGACAATGCTCTTCACATACAAATCTGTGCAGTTGTTCATTTGTATGTGCGCATATAAGTAACTTAAAGTAATATGAATTGGCTTCTCTCGCAACCCATAGCAATCTCACAGTGCAATTGACACAGATGCGCAAATTTATGTAGGTAGATATTTATGTATAAATGTATGTATGTATGTGGTTCAATATGAGCTAAATTATGAACATTGAGGTCTACATGTTGCTGGAATTGCATACAGGCAGGTTGAAAACAAAAATTGTCATTACTTCGGCAAAAAGGAACCAATCTGTTGGATAAAGTAGAGACATGTTTTCTTTTCGCGACACGAAAGATTCCAAAAGGGTATTTCAATTGAGTCAGTTACTTAACAACCATACTAGTCTCCATATTCCCTGCCCATTTAGAAGGCTTAAAAGCAAAAGCAAATCTACTTCATGAAACCCGAAGCTGAGTCTGCTAAGAGACAGATTAAGAAATCATGGTACCCACAGAATGATGGGAGGAATATACAGATGACAAGAAATAGCTAGGAACGCTTCCCACAAATACTGAGATAGGTCTACACGGCGATAGTGCGACCCCAGAAAACCATCATCTGAGTCGGTTGAACTGCATAACTTGTGACAATCTAAGCGCTCACCAAGATACAGATCTGCAGCCATGAAAACTTCTTCAAACGAATCCTGGGAAGTTCTTCTAGACCTTATCCTTAGAAGGGTTTCTTAGTCGTAGGAGGATCCATATTCCGACGAAGCAGTGCACCGAGGAATACCATGCATCCGAAGTTCTGCTTTACAAGGTGGTCTAAAACTGTTCTAATTGATGAGAAGAGCTGGACAGGCGTATCCGATAAACCAAAACACGATACCCCGGCACGTTGATGGGTCATTGACTGAACAGGGAAGCGGGATAGTTTTAGTTGGATTTTAGTTGGACCGATGTTGAGACTCGTAACCTATGTGTAAATATAAAATATACAAGCGCAATTACCGGAATCAGAACATTGCTAGCTTGACTGAGAGCAAAACGGCTATTAAGGTCCTCGGTTCTCATCAGGTAACACTAAATGGGTGATATAGTGCCTTGACATGCGGAACATTCTTGGTCTGACCATCGATTTTGCGTTCTCTGGAATCCGGCACAAATTGGTATTGAAGGAAGGGAGACTGCCGATAGACTTGTGAAGAAGGCCGCGGTTAGCGCCGCTGCAGAAGTGAAGTATCTGGGACTTATCCTGGATTGCAAACTCCTGTGGAGGGCTCCCAGGGACGACATGCATATAGTAAAGAGAAAGGCGATCTGGAGTACCTCTATCATGGGGAGACATATCCAGGCGATTAAGATGGTATTCAGATGGCTCGTAAAATTCCCGAGGGGATAGCAGCAGATGTTTATGGCCCTAGACTGAAGCTTTCGGTGTCCCTGGGAACCTTTCCCAGCATCTTTCAAGCGGAAGTCTATGTCATTAGTCTATGCGCTGGGATTAACCTTCGAAGGAAGTATCGAAGCGAGAGGACCCCGATTTTAAACGATAGCCAGGCGGAACTCTAGTCTCTCTCATTCTTCGAGACAAAATCCTCGGTGGTCTCTGGCTGAGAACAATACCCTCCAATTGCTATGGGTACCAGGGCACATGGAAGTCGAAGCATTGAGGAAGCGGACCATCTTTCCAGACTGGCTACTGCCTCGACCTCTTTCAATAGGTCCCAACACGATAAAGGAAGTGCACGGGAAGGAAAACATCAGACTAAGGGAATTGCATCGACGTAGTGCCATGTGACTTCGTCAATCCAAAATCTTGCTAGGAGGGTACAATCTAAAACGATATATGGTACTCATAGAACTCCCTAATGAGAAACTAATGATCATTACATGTACTTTGGCGGACAATTGTATGTTAAGATGTCACTTATCATAATATTTAGGAATCTGGTCTAGTGACCTATGTCACTTTTGTTACGCTGCCAAGGAGACTCCATTACATATTCTTATGGAGTTTTAGGCCGTCGCACGTTGTAGGGAGAGCAGCAGGGGGCATTTATGGCCAAAACGGGACGACATACACTCTCTACCCTCGGGGATTTATTCTGAAATTTCTAGAGTCTCCAGGCATAGTTGGGTAGTGTGATGAGCTGAGGGCACAATAAACCGACTGGTCGCAGTGCTTTATTCAACTATCTATCTAAGTATCTAACTTGCGAATAAAGGAGCATCGACCCTTTCATCGGCCCATAGCCCTTCTGTGGTATAGGAAATGGGGCAGTCCCTACATTCTCAGGGATTTTGTGCGTCCATCGAGGGCTTTCTTGTTCGCACTCCAACCAAATGCTGCCAATACTTAAGTGACTTGGATGCCTTTAGTTCCTTGTCTGAAGCTCATTCTAATGTAGCTAATGTAGTTAAGAATGTGGTTTAGGACTTAGCAAAGGCAAAGACGAATCTAGCAAGAAAGGAAACCCTAATGATGTAATAAGTTCTTTCTTACGCCTCGCTCATTCACTGTGCTCAGGTACAAGTCAACTCTTAAGTTATTACTAACTTTTAAATTAAGTCATTTTTAAATACTTCCAAATACGTCTTGAAAGTTTCACATTTAAAATTAGTCCCAGTTGTGTGTAAATGAACTATTATTACAATAATTATTTTGGTACACAAAACACCTTTTAAATATGCATACCTATGTATGAATGTATGTATGTACATATGTGCATATGTGAATTAAAATGGTCAATACAAAATAATAGACCGGCTCACTACATAGTTAAAGCAGCCTACATAGAATGCTCACTTCTTTTTTGTGTGTATGTACACAAATCTGGCATGGCCAAAATGTGTGGCATGAATCATCAACCTCCATGCCGGCGTCAGTGGCGAGCTACCAGTACAGCAATCAAGTCAGTCAGTCAGTGAATTAGCCGGTCAAACAACTAAATAACCAACCAACCAGACAGCTACCGATCAGACAAACAAGCCGCTTAGCAAAGTGTGTGTGCTTGTTTTTTTTTGTTTTTTTTTTTTTTATATACCTTGCATGTACGTACTTGTATGCTTAAGCGTAGCTGAAGTTAAACATTGGTAAGCGTGTTCGCTTGCTCACCGACCAGGTAGCAAGTAGTCAAATTTTGGCAAATTAAAAAGTGACCGGCAAGTTAGCTGGTTGGGGAGCAGCAGGCAACCTCTGAATTAGCATGTTTTTGACTGTGCGCTGTTGGTAAGCCAATAAATAAATAAAGGTGATTCAATAAGACTGCAGATGTTCGCAATGGGACCACTGTCCCTAGCGCTGTGTGACGCGATTGGCACCGTCCTGTTGAAACCACATAGTGTCCAAGTCCATGTCATCTAATTCAGGTCATATAAATTTTGTTATCATGCCACGATAACGTTCACCACACTAAACAGTCACTCGTGGGTGCATAGTTTTTCTTTCAGCGTATGCCGTTTAGGTGAAAAAATGCCTCATCGCNTGTTGGTAAGCCAATAAATAAATAAAGGTGATTCAATAAGACTGCAGATGTTCGCAATGGGACCACTGTCCCTAGCGCTGTGTGACGCGATTGGCACCGTCCTGTTGAAACCACATAGTGTCCAAGTCCATGTCATCTAATTCAGGCCATATAAACTTTGTTAACATGCCACGATAACGTTCACCACACTAAACAGTCACTCGTGGGTGCATAGTTTTTCTTTCAGCGTATGCCGTTTAGGTGAAAAAATGCCTCATCGCTCATGATGATTTGTTTTTTTTTTTTTTTATAAACCGGCATCATCTTTTGGATCACTTTTACGCAATCTGCATCACTCCTGTATCACCCTATGAATATGTCTCCATATCGGTAATTGCACATCAAATTATATACATACACGTGTTTGCGAAATAAATTTGTGTTTATGAATTATTAAGTAAGTATGTAGGTACGCAAGTACAAACATATTTAATTAGGTACGCAAATTGTATTCTACATATTTCTATTCATAGCCATTTACGGCTAACAAGTCAATGACAGCTGCGAAAATAGCAATTCTTCTCTTTTTCTTTTCTGTGCGTGTAGGTATTTTTAGATATTTTTTAAGACACTATGGAACAATTTTAATGGCGTCGTAATCAAACCCCAAAAGATATTTGCTTAATCTCGTTAATTTTTTTTTTTTCTTTACAGTGGGTTAAATTTTCCACTTTTTGGTCACAAAGTAGTCATCTTACTTCCAATTTTATGAAAAAAATTACTTCAAATGTAATTCCTTTCCACAGAGTGCACTTGAACCCCTGGACTCTTTTTGAATTTTATTTTGAAAAACATATTTATGTAGGTCAATTAACAACAGTAGCTAGAGGGCTAAAGTGTTCAACGTAATTTTTAAGAAGCAATTTTACTACAGCGTCGACGAATATTAAAAATCAATCCATTAACCGTGACTACGCTATCGGTCTTTATCTAAAAACTATTCCAGACGATTTCGAGTAATACTTGTCTATAGTAAAATTTAGCGAGACAATTTTTTCGTAGTGCATTTAACCCTTAAACAACCCCCTATATGAACCTTTCTGACCCTTTTTTTTAGAAAATTAAAAAAATTGTAGTTAGAGGGTTAAGAGCTATCCAAATTTTTTTTGCGAGACAATTTTATTTAAACAATGTGGAAACCTTTTCCTAAAATCAAACTTAAAAAAAGATTTTTGGATGGTTAAGAGTTATCGACAATTTATTAGGAGCGAAAATTGTATTTAAAAAATGTGGTAACATTTCTCAAAAATCTTAATTAAAAATGGTAGTTAGAGGGTTAAGTGTTATCGACAATTTATAAGGCAAGAAATAAATTTAAAAAAAATGTGGCAACCCTACCGTAAAAACATAGTTAAAGATGCTAGTTAAAGAGGTAAAAGTTATCGACAATTGTAAGAAAATTTTATGTCGAAAATATGGCAGCTATTATTCCAAAAAAAAAGTAAAATCGAAACAAATTTATTTAATGCTTTACTACTACTACTAGTACTAGTACTATTTTTGCTGCATAAATTTTATCAATTTACAATTTTTCTGCGAACACACTTCTATGCTGTGTTTATAGTTTTACAAAGATAACCTTAACCTGACGTGTAAAAGGTCTTTCAAATATTCTTGCCATTTAATGGAGGTGTCTTGGCTTCTTGTTAACTAAAAAAATTCGGTATTATGAAAAATTTCATTTTAACCCTTTCAGTTCAAAAAAGCCGAACAGCTAAAGATTCCGAACATTTTTTACTGGGTAATTTTGGATCGTTGATTTCAAATGGCAAATTATTATTTATTCTTTCGCGAAATATATTTCAAATCTTTGAATAATACTTACAAGTGTTTTCGAATCTTTCGAATTCTAATGAAAAACAGCGATTTTTTCAGTAGATTACACTGCTCTCTACCGAATTTTGTGCACTTAATAAGCTAAGGAAAAAACACGGTTAACTGCATCCTTAAATTTCATTTCAATACGCGGTAAAGAAGAATGATGTAATTTGGTCAAACCAACCCTTTCCTTACAAAAAAAACTGTTGCTTACGAAAAACCAGCTTTGAGCTCAATAAAAAACTCCAATATATTGAAAGCTGGTACTGAAAGTGTTAAAAGCTAAGAGCGCTCTGAGACTTCGGACGCCCAACATGCTACGAACAACGTACAATAATCAGAGTACTCTACGTACAGAAGCTACGATTATCAGCTCAACTTGGATCCTGACAGAACTAACTGGGAACGTAACATCGATCTTCAAAGATTACTCAAAAATACACTCTGTATCTCGAGTCTTCTCTCGGAAACTATCTTTCAGAGCGTAAGCCAGGCTGCGATGTACGCAATTGACATGGCACGACTTGTCGAGTTGTCAGCTAACAATTTTTGTTGTTTGCAGTAACGATTTTGGGATTCACTAACACTACCGCTAATGGGCACAAATCTACCAGAATCTATTTTTCTTTTGTATTAGCGAAATAATAAAATAAATAAATTAATTAATAAATCCGATGCATATACCAAGCCGCTCGTGTGTGCACAAAGTTGACAAGCATTTTATATGGAAGAAAATGCGCAACACCCTCCACAAAAAAAAATCTAAAAAATCAACGGTAACTTTAACGCGACTTGAAACTTGCACTTTATCAGACTAAAAGTGAATGGGCTACAAAACTGCATAACCGAAAATCTTATAAAGGTTCTGAATAAAAAGTTCGAAATATTTGTTAAAATTTTTTTAAGTTTGATTAATTTTTGTGAATTTTGTGCAAGCTTTGAAACTTTTATTTATGTGATTTCTGTTGTTATATAGTAGATGGAACTATTAAAAATAAATCAATACACATAAGTAGCAAACAACATAATTTTGAATTTTTCCGCCATATTTTACTCGCAGCTGTACATAAAAAGTTTACAAAAAACATTCAACAGGAAAAATATTGTTAAAATTTAGAAAGAATCACTGTATGCACATTTTGTACATATGTATTTACTTTCAAGACTGATTTTATTATGCTAGTGTAATGATGATTAATAAAGAAATATTTAAATATGCACACACATATATGATATTTATACTTTTAGCAAACGATGTACACGTATTAAATTGAAAAATTAATTATTCAATTCATCAAATTTTAATGAAATAAAGTGCAAGTTAGATGTTGCTGAAAAATCCTTTGATTTTTGATATATTTTTTTTTTTTTTGCTGGCGGTGTTGTGCATTTTTTCCATGCGAAAAAGTTGTAGAACCTACCTTTTACGGCTTATTAACAACGCCAATCAAGACGTCGTCAAATTAGCGGCGTTTGTAATCGTTAACGACAACAACTGATTTGGCGCTAACGAATGTTGTTGGGGAAACGTTCATCGAATAGCTAAATTGTTAAAATTATTGTTTAGCTGGCTTAACAATGACAAGAGTTAGTAAAATCGCGTAGTGAATTGCACCCCTGTGGTAAGCCTAATTGACCTTACTTCACCTAAACTTGCCTTGGAGTTGCGCTGAAACTTGGTATGACTCAGTTAAATATGTGCAATGCCTCGAGCAAAAGGTATTGAGGTTATTATTGAGAATCATTATCTCCTTAAACCTTGTTGGACTTTGTCAACTGTGAGCTAAAAACAAACAAAAAAAAACACTACAGCAAAAAAAATAAAAAGTAGTGTTATTGTACCAATTATCGTGAAAACAAACAGAAGCCATTAAGTTGTTTAAATTACAAAATCAGCACGTACGAGCACAAATGCACCATTCAATTTAGATAACTATCACAACTTGTATATATTTTGCATATACATATGTTTTTATGAATTTAACAGCGCAGCAAATTTGACACGTGTTCGAAAGCGCGACCACGAATACAAAACGCAATAAGGAGGACAGGTGCAATACTTGACGTCGCGTGGATCAATGCAATTTTTGGTTTCTCTGCAAAAGTGGTAGTGCTGCTCGGCCAGGCCAAAACTCTCTAACAAATGGTAGTCTGGGCCGGAACATAAGTCCTTTATTCTAAATAAATGATAGTCGGAAAGAGGTGAATACCACGGGTGGGATAGAACTGTTTTTCATTTGACTCAGGCCGAGCGTTGTCATGCTGAAAGATCCAATTTGTCATAGCATATTGGGGTCCGTTGAACTTCAACTCACGCCTTAATCGCATAAATTGTTACTGGTAGAGTTAGGCTGGAGTTGCTCATTGTAAGTAAATGACTTTGAGCAGACCCACCAAATGCTCAGCAATAGCTTCTTGCTATAAAAACAATTCGGTTTGATTTGAACTCCCTCGTATGGACTTAATTGAAATAAATTTATATCTAAATTTTATATTTATTAAATAAATAAATAATAAATAAATTCATATCTGCATACATATTCATTCGTATACTTACTAGTCTTTAGATGCAAATATTTACATATTTTCATATACATTTACTATTAATAATAAATAGTAGTAGAAATAAAAAGTAGTAACTAGAGAGTGTTAAAAACCAACCACCTCGTATGACGAATTACATAAATAATCATAAATTTGTCATGCCTGGCATATTGTTCGTGAGCTCGTGTTGCTCATTGGGCGGCAAGCGATAAATTTTAAAACAAACAGGAAAATATATTGTATGTATGTATGTTCAACATTTCTATTACAATGATTCGTTGAGAATGGAACGTTTTTAAGGAACTATCAACCACGCGAATCATTAGTTATATTAATTCATTCTTTACTTTCATACAAAAACAGGGGATGCGTTCAAGCATTTTCAAAAACCACATAAAAACAATCCAGTGAGGCATTATAAAGCAAAAAAAAATAACGGATGCTTTTTCATAATTAAGTTAAAAAAAAATTATTTAAATTCCATGCTGTCTGTAATGGGATTTGAACCCTGACGCTCTGGAAATTAGCAAATTGTGGCAAGCATCTTCGTGCACTCAGCTACAGCCAGACATGTAAATGTGCATTCAAATATTCAGTTTGATTCAACACCACGTGTGCCCACCACGTGTGCAACACCACG
>NW_016161682.1:46786-49311 GCF_001687245.7 Rhagoletis zephyria
ACTATTTATTTCTTCACTTCAACAGTTATTATTCCATGTAAAACTGAACATTAATGAAACATATAAAATTGTCGCTATATTGTAACAAAAAAAAATAAAATAAATAAAAATAAAAATACCACAATAAATACATGAATTATGTAAGAATACAAAGACAAATTATTTATCAGAAGCATTTTCTCTTACACACTGGAAAAAAAATAATAATTAAAACTCTCAAAAAAGCAAAATGGCTACTCCGAAATAATGGTTTGAAAAAACGCATAAATTCAAATCCGCATAAAAAAAACAGCATAAAGAGAGACCTAAGTGTACTAGAATGTGGATATTAAACGGTTCATCTCGACGACGAAAGGGTTCATAGCGATATTTTGAAGAGGGTTGCCACCTGTTTGGAAAGTCGAATTTAACTAAATCATACAGAAGTTCTTAGAAATATTAAAAAATATAGTGAGGAGACGCTTCATAGCTACATATATTACGAAGATAGTTGCCACCTGTTTGGAAAGTCGAATTCAATTAAATTATACACAAGTTATATGAAATATTATTAAATTACGGGGAATCATGAAATATTTATTTTGAACATTTGGAATATGTTTGAGATGTTCACAGAGGGTTGTTCCCTATTTAAAAACTTATACCCAAATTATTTGATAAGTTAAATGAATTATTTCAACATGGGTATCAATCAAAATTGTTTTGAAAAGGCCTCATTTATAAAGTACATGTAGTATGGTTGCCACCTGTTAAAAAGTCAAGTTCAACTCTTTTTTTTTAATAAACTATTTTTTCACCCCGGTACTCTGCTAGTTAAAAATATCCTATCAGAAGTATATAAAATGTGGATATCTTTAAAACAGGAGCAGCTAGGATTTCAATTTAAGCGGATTCTTAACCTTAAGATATCAACAAATACAACCCTGCTTTCAGATTTTGTCGACATTTTTATGCAACCTATCTTCGCTTCCTGCCCACCGTGTGTAGCTGTCTGGCCGCCTTCCATTACAACCTCACCCGCTTGGCTACCACCGTTAAGTACTTCTCGCGCAAACGCATGCCAATCTCGGCTTTTTGGTAACACCCCACATAATATGTATGTATAACAATTTCAAGTCATGAGTATGTACACGCGCTTGTTAGCGCATCAGTTCAACGATTGACGCGCCTGTTACCAAATGTCAGCCAAGTTAGGTAGGGAATGAAATACGAAAGTGTCGATTATTTATATATACATACATACATACATATTAACATACATAATATGTACAAAATAGCTAGTAAATTGTGTAGACAAGCGGAGAGTAATAGCTGACAATTTTGTGTCTGGGCAAATAATTTTTGATGCTTGCTGACTAATCGCAATGGCGGCTGTTGTTTAACATTTTTATTTATCTTTCTTTAAATACTTTTGTTATTTGTTTTGCATTGTTTTGTTATATTCATTGCATTTATTTTTTATTTACCTTAACGTTTGTTACTTATTTATCTTTTCGCTTTGCTTTCCTACAATTCAATGCTTGGTTATTGTCGGCGTAATTGTCAGAGTACGAGAGTAGCAGAGTTTTTTTTTTCTTTTTTGTTGGCGTTATTATTAACGGCCATACAAAAACTTGAGCAACAACAACCAAACCAACAATAGTAGGGGAAACAATTACTTCTGTACTAGTTTAATAAAGCAATCTGAAGAAAAAGTATAGGTTTTTATTGTTATTTCTAATGAAATGAGAGAAATATCAAAAAACAATAAATTGTTGCAAATTGTGACTTCGCTTTCCATTCCTAAAGGCGCTCATGATAAACAGTCTCCCATTAACCCATCACAGGTTTGTCAGTAGATTCTCTCAAACTTGACAAGTTCGACACGATTTTTCAAATTAATTTTGACAACTCAAAGCTGCAATATTTGCAAAGTGTTTTCTAACTTGATTTACCAAGGAATGAAACCGAAACCGAAACCGAAACCGTAACCATTATCTTGACGAAACCGAAACCGTTTCAAGCACCGGTTTCAATCGGTTTCCAGAAATTTATAAAAATCAGCTGCAGGATCTAGCAAACAAAAATTTTTTTCTTCAGTAGCATACCTGCGCGGTTTCACAAAAAGTGACTTGCATGACAAATTTGTTGAATAGTGTTTGGATAGCCTCATTTTTAATTCTTATATATCGTGACTTATGGCAACACTGATAAGTGTGCTGCAATTCGTGGCGAGTTTATACAAGGCAGTCAGTAGCTGTGCTGCCGCTATCACTTCAATTGAAGTTTTTCACTTCACTTTAGAAGCCTTCACTTCGTCACATCGTTTTACTTCGTTTTACTTCACTTTCCACAAAATAAAATTTAAAAATAAACAAAAATTATTTTGAAATAAATGATTTATTTAGCCAACATCAGGAATATTTTGCCAAAATTGTTGTTAAGTAGTAATTTTGGCAAAGTAACTTTTCGCAAAAAGATGCCTAATTAATTAAAACTCGGATCTGGCATCGGTTATTTGGAAGAAGTCATTTTGATTTTCATTT
>NW_016161683.1:0-6355 GCF_001687245.7 Rhagoletis zephyria
GCCTATTTTTCAAGCTAGCTCATAAGCTCTCCGTGTGAAAACTTCCATGAAAATATGTTCACTAATTTCCGCGTATTAATTAAATTAAACATTTCTAACAGTTGGCAACTCTTAAAAAAGTAGCCTACTTTCTAACCTAGGTCATATGCTATCTGTGTACAAAATTTCATGCAAATCCGTTCAGTCGTTTCCGCGTATTAATTTAATTAAACTTTTTTAACAGGTGGCAACTCTTCCAAAAAATTAGCCTATTTTGCACTGTAAGTCATAAGCTATCTGCTTGCAAAATTTCATGCAAATCCATGCAGTCGTTTCCGCGTATAAATTCAATGAAACTTTTTTAACAGGTGGCAACTCTTAAGAAAAGTAGCCTATTTTCCAACCTAGGTCATAAGCTACCTGTGTGCAAATTTTCATGCAAATCTATTCAGTCGTTCCCGCATATTAAATAAATTAAACTTTTTTAACAGGTGGAAACTCTTAAAAAAATAGCCTATTAACCAATCTGCCCCATAAGCTATCTGCGTACCAAATTTCATGCAAATCCGTTCAGTCGTTTCCGCGTGATGATTTCCCAAACATCCAAACGTACAAACTTTCACATTTATAATATTAGTAAGATTGTATTATATAATGCTAAATACTTTCCAGATTGGGCGAATTAGTATCAGCACTTACGTATGAAACCCTAGTTTTAACGTTTATGTAATGCCGTTCCAGAGCATTAAGACAAGAAAGTTTTATACACTCTCCCTATTTGCGTGAACTCCTGAACACCAAAGCATCCCTGACACGCAGGAAATCATGTAGTTATCTTTTCGTTTTATTATTATTCTATTTTATCTTTATTATTATTTTGTTTTACTTTGCATTTGTCCCCACTAAAATTCCAATACTAATCAATAATGTAATAAGTATTATTCATGTTTGATTTCGTACTTATAGGCATATGTTAAGATCCTTTAATATTGTATACATGCATGTGATTAAGAAATCAAATAAATGGATCGCGTACATAGCAAAGTCTTTTAGCTAACGAGGCGTATTCTGGTTTTCATACAAATCGAAGATTCGAAATTTTTGAATACAATATGATAGGAAGATATCATGATTTTCGATTCGTACGAAAACAAGAATACGCCCCGATATGTGGGGCAATGAAAAATTCTTTTATTACTCTTACAGGAGGCTTTCGGGGTGCCTCTTATGGGAGCACTCCCTTATTGCACGTTCGGGAGGAATGTGGGATAGTTTTCTATGTGCACTCCCTCATTGTCTTTTTGAGAGGTATAGGAGAGGGTTTTATGGGGGTACTCCCGTATTGCTCCCTTAGGAGGTTTGTGGGATGATATTTCTGTTTGTACTCCCCGATTGCTCGTTTGGGAGGTAAAAGGGATTACTCCCCCTCCTATGACATACAATGTTAAAGGGAGTATACAAAATTACATGCTTATACACATAAGCATAGGGAGCAATAGGGAGTATTCTTATACTCCCCAAGGAGTACTCAACGAGCAATCGTACGATGCTCCCAAGTTCTACTGGGATGGTATGAATCTGGTCATAAGACTTATGAATTTTCCTATAAAAGAAGCACCAACTCTATGAAGAAATGAATGAAAGCGATATATATTTAACAATTTTGACTTATATACTTGCCAAGAATTTTTTTTGTAAACAACAAGCAAAAAATTTCATTGTGTGCCATGATTCAATAATGAAACGTTTTGTAAGAAAAACTTTCTCTCACTCTAATTTTATCAATGACACTCCCACCCTACTCCTAAAAACAAAACCAGTGATATTTCTTTGCAAGTTTTAGGAACATTTTTTAAATTTTTAGTAGTGAAATTTTTACCTTTTAAATTTGACAAAATGGGTGAGAATCGTTGGCTTACAGAAAGGCAATGTACACTGAAAAAAGGATTAGTTTCGACAACTAAAGATATTTAGTTCCCGAATTTTGACAATATTTGGGAACTGTTACCAATGATTGGGAACTATTACCATAGGTTAGTAATTATAACTAAATATATTAAAGCTACCAAATCTTAGTTGAGGCAACCACGATTTGGTTTGAGGAACATATTCATGCTTGTGAGCCACCCGTAAATAATGCTGAGCGCTCTCTGAGCACATGTGTGTTACACATACGAAGAGCGCCAGCTGAGGAACGCACACAGTCCCACTTATTGAATCGTTTGAATGCGCTAGTATGCCGACCATTGCATAAAAACGGTTCAGTGAATGAGACTGTGTACATGGAAATCATTGCTCCGCTACCGCTGTTCGTATGTGGGTGAAACACGCATGTGGTCACAGAGCGCTCAGTAAGCGATGGCATGTCGATCACTGCGCTAGATAGAGAAAGAAAAGTGTGTGCTATGACATGCCCAGACTTGTTTGTCTCAGTTTTGCCATCGCCGCGAGTTGTTTCGGTGTGCGCATAGTTATTTAAAAATATAAAGTTTGATGCCAACCGGGGTTTCTCAGTGGATATATAATTCATGTGAATTATAATTTGAAATATTAAGCCAAGGAAGCAGATATTGACCTGGGGTTTCGCACGACTGTTCCTGTTTCATCGTTTCCTTTTAGGAAATTCTTACCACCATATACATATGTATTATTTACACTAGTAACTATTTATGTAAATATGTATGTATTTTTATGCTTAATACATGCAAATAAAAGAAGAAAGGAAACACAACAACCATCGAGAAAATTTTTATTTGTATCAAACTGAAACTTTTTTTCCAAGTCTACAGCAAGTTCACAAAATTAATAGAAAATTTGTATCAACCAAAGCATTGTTTATATTTGCTCAACAATGATTTTATTCAACTAACAATATTGTCCACTCAAGGTAGTCGTTTTGTAATTATTAACAAATAAACATTTGTCCCAACTAAAGTAAATTGCAGACTTTCGTGAACTAGATATTTATTTTGCCATATCCAACTATGCCACTTGGTCACTATAACGAAGTCTTGGTAATTATAACTAAACCTTTTTCTGAGTGTAGGATAACTAGACGAAATTCCCTTAAATGCCGAATAGTTGTGGATATATATTGATTCTGTTAAGTCGCTGTAAAGTAAAGCGCGCAATGGTTCTGGTAAATGAGTCAACGAAGGTATTTAGGTATTGACCTACACAACACAATCCTGGTGTTCCCGATGAGTCTTTGACGCAATATAATTGGCACACAGCATCCACGCACTTACTTCACTACTCATTTGACGATGTAGATCACGTTCCCTGTATCAGTCGTTCCGTAGCTGCGTATCCTTTTTATTCTTCCTGAGATCGATCAGCACGAACCGCCAATTGCGACTGTGTAGCAGGCTAACCTAATATTCACGTACGCCGGCAGTTTACTGTCAAAAAATTCTCATGCACATACAACTTGTATGGGACCAACCGAAATTGAACGGCTTGCGTAAAAAGTTAAATCAAATTCTAAGAATTGTGTTGCGTGACATTTCGATTTGACGTTTGTGCTCATTTGATATGTTGGCGCGACAATGAATTAAAATTTGGTTCAAAAAGCTACTGTAAATTTGACAGAAGTGCAACTCTGAGAAATTGCGCACCCAAATTGATTTCGGTTAAACAAATGTGAAAAACTCAATGTTTAATATTCTGACGACGGCATAATCTCCCCAGAACACTAAAAGGGCAACATCAAAGAATTCGAAATACCATATTCGAAGCAATCGAGCTAAAACCGCGAAGGAAGCGTAAGCTCCGAATATTTTATTGTCGTTTTTTTCCAAAAACAAATAGCTTCTTCATATCCATCAACTGTAAATGATACCGCAAAGAATTTATAAGGCAAACAAACACACACAAAAATAGCTCAAAGTGGACCATCCATTCTCGAGTTACGCGCCATCTGACGTACGCAAATTTGGTATATATGTACATACAAACATAGAAGTAGTAATATTCGATGTGAATAAGATGGTTTAAATTAAATAATGTAATCAAATTCGGACTTGTTTTCAAATACCACTATGCACTATTGCCCCACCTTTTTTGTAATTTAGCTACCATTTCAGGAAGTGTGATTGAATTCTTGCCCTTTTTCTCCTGCTTCCAAAAACCATCCCCGTGGGTTGGAGTGTCAAATTTTAGAAAAAAGTTACTTACAAAACCTTTCATTATTGAATCATGCATGTCTTCTATAATTTTGACTTATATATATATTTGGCAAGTCTTTGTGTAAACAACAAAAAAATACACAGTTTCATTTCTTTGTCAGTTTGGAAAATATGGGCTTATTTCTACTTAAATGTCATAGTGCCTTGTATTTTTATTGTCCACTATACGTTGCTTCTATTTAAAAAGTTTTTGTACAAAGAATTTCTTTGTTTTGGATGTGCATGTGTATTTCAGCATAAAATTTTTACTTTCATTAGAAGCACCCTGTATTTGCTTGCTATTGTAAATGCTTGCATACATTTAGGCATATGCATAGTAAGAGGAAATGATTTATGCATTTCTGTTGCTGTTACGTATTACTGTTACTATTACGTGAAGCGAAACTGGAATCGAGTTGACGATATCGCACAAACAATCAAACAATTTTTGATTTTTATGAAGCGAGACAATCTCGACACGATATCGTTCAGACGATTGTCGTCATACGTGATTCATGACCTGGTTTTGATATTCCTAGATGGTTTTAGGCATAGGTTTAGTAGTCTATTTTGAAATTTTGTGCTGGGATATGAGTTACAGCTTCGCAAATTTTACCCCTATCGAAACCAAAGATGTATACACATCAAAAATACTGAAATCATTTTAACTGTCCACTAGAACTTGAAGGGAGATCTCCCAACGTGAGGAATAAAAGAGTACTCCTTTTGGCTTGATTTCGGAGCAATAGGGGAGATTTGTTGGTTCTGACCTCTTTTATAACTCGTTTAAGAGTCAAATCGAAGATCTCCTAATTGAGCAACAAAAGAATACTGCCAGAGCCATGATTTTGGAGCAATAAATGATTTTTGTCGATTTTATACTCCTTTATTCCTCGTTTAGGAGCCAAACGGGAGATCTCCCAAGTGAACAATAAAAGAATACCCCCTGAGGCATGATTACTGAGCGATAACTGAAATTTGTCGGTTCTGTACTCCGTTATTGCTCGCTTAGGAGCAAAAAGCGATATATCCTAAGAGAGTAATCCAGGAATATTCCTTTTGATTGACAGGGGAGCTATAAACACCTCGTTCAAAAGAAATTGTGTATTATTGAAAAAATATACCATAAGGAAAACTACAGAAAATATTTCGTATAGAAAAAATATAAGGAGGGTGCAATAATTAAAGGTCGATAGCACTCATTTAAGTGAAGTTCCGTCGGCATGTATTGCAACTGTTGTTTAAATTTATTAAATATTTTATTATATAATGCTAAATACTTTCCAGATTGGGCGAATTAGTATCAGCACTTACGTATGAACCCCTAGTTTTAACGTTTATGTAATGCCGGTCCAGAGCTTTTACTAGGTGACATAGACATCAGATCGGCAAAGTAACCTTGACATTGATCGTGGTTAAGACAAGAAAGTTTTATACACTCTCCCTATTCGCGTGAACTCCTGAACACCAAAGCATCCCTGACACGTAGGAAATCATGTAGTTATCTTTTCGTTTTATTATTATTATATTTTATCTTTATTATTATTTTGTTTTACTTTGCATTTGTCCCCACTAAAATTCCAATATTAATCAATGATGTAATAAGTATTATTCATGTTTGATTTCGTACTTATATGCATATGTTAAGATCCTTTAATATTGTATACATGCATGTGATTAAGAAATCAAATAAATGGATTGCGTACATAGCAAAGTCTTTTATCTAATGAGGTGTATTCTGGTTTTCATACAAATCGATGATTTGAAATTTTTGAATACAATATGATAGGAAGATATCATGATTTTCGATTCGTACGAAAACAAGTATACGCCCCGATAAAAATATAAAGTTTGATGCCAACCGGGGTTTCTCAGTGGATATATAATTCATGTGAATTATAATTTGAAATATTAAGCCAAGGAAAAAGCAAAGCAGATATTGACCTGGGTTTTCGCACGACTGTTCCTGTTTCATCGTTTCCTTTTAGGAAATTCTTACCACCATATACATATGTATTATTTACACTAGTAACTATTTATGTAAATATGTATGTATTTTTAAGCTTCTTCTTCTTCTTCTTTTTTGGCGCTGTAACCGCCTAAGCGATTTTGGCCGAGTTCAGCAAAGCACGCCAGTCGTTTCTCCTCTGTGCCAACTGACGCCAATTGGAAACGCCAAGTGAAGCCAAGTCCTTCTCCACCTGATCTTT
>NW_016161683.1:10652-27673 GCF_001687245.7 Rhagoletis zephyria
TTTGCTAGCACTTCGGCAAAGCAAATCAAATCAGTTGCTGCTGAGACTTCACTGCGCAACTATTCGAATAATACACACATAAAATCTTTCGGGAGGAATGGAAATACCTTTTTTTCTTCGCATAGAAAACATGGATGGATGTGCGCAATGCGTGATCTGCTATCACGTTTTGAGTCGCAATGTTATGCCTTGTTTAAAAAGACATTACAAACTGTGTCATAGTTATTTTGAAAAGGTGAAAGAGGGTGATCGAGCACTGAAGCTTTTAGAATTAAAAGCAGCGTTCTTTATTAAATTTATGGTTGGTGAAAGTAATATACATCAACACGAAGATTACCAATGTCTATCAGAAAATGATTCTGTATCAGAAAATGATAGATAATTTATAAAAAAAAGCATCTTATTCTGTCGCTGGCTTTTTATTTGGAATTTCTAGAAAAGTTTTAGGTATGCAGTTTAGTAGCTCAAAGTGCAAATTTTAATGATTGGAAATTTCTTATATATGGAAGAAAATGCCTAGCAACGTTAGAAAAAAAAGATAAACATTAAATAAACAAAAATATAAATAGTCAAAACTAGCCAAAATGTCACTTAACTTAATCAGCTGACCATAAGTGCATATAACATATTTATAAATTTATTTATTTGAATCTACCACATTATTTTGGAATGTACCAGAATTTTTCGTGCTTATTTACCACTAAGAAAACTTTTTGCGTCCGAACAATCTCAACAGCAACTTATTTGATTTGCTTTGCCGAAATACCAGCGAAGCATCAGTCAATCGTCAATTATCGTAAAACGCACGAAGACGATGATAGTATACATGTGTCGACGTCGCTGCAAGCAGCATTTTGAAGGCCAATTGCATGCGTTTGGAAAATTAAAAAATGCCCGCCTCTGCTCTAGCCACACCAACTTTCCGCAAATATTTGCCGCAGCATTTACATTCAAGGCAACGAGAATATTTGATACGTTCACCTTCGCGTTTGCGTACGAAGGTGAGTGAATATTTCCGATCCCTGGTAAAAAGTGAGTAACAGCAAAAAGTACGGGAACAAAAAGAGCATCGAGTAAAATCACTTCATTCTCTACACAACTCTACAAAAATCGCCCTCATTACAGGATTTTGGAGTACGCGATCATTTTTCCCGTAACTTCCTGCAAGTTCGTGTAAAACCCTGTAAGTTCATTGAGTACTGGATCAGAGGTAATACAAGATGGCACATAGAGAAGACGAGAGTAAGAGGAAATGACGAACAAATGAATTTAGGTTCCCATTTTGCAAACAAAAGATGGTATGTATTCCTAACTTTAAGGTAGACCTAGCGACAGATAGAGCAGAACCACAGATTAAATTCCTAAAAGAAAAACTAAATTTAGGAATATATACAAATAGAAAAGCTCAAACCACAATAACAAAAGCAATAATTTTTTCGGTGTTTTCAAGATATTTTAACGCCCTTGAGTCGCAAGTATATAATGAATAAAATTAAGTGTAGTAAATATATATTTTCTAACCTTACCTACATGTGTATGTATGTAACTGAATTCCCTAATAACAGGTTTACATATAAAAGGATTATCCTCATTTTCGCTCTTAACTCCCTTAGCTGTAATTAGAAAAGGGATTAGTCATAGAAAATTATAATTATAAAATTATCTCAGATTAAGCCGATTACTTTTTGGTGTCCCACCTAGTTTTATCGATTATACTTGCGCAGAAGAGGAGGAATGTCAAATTTAAAAAAAAAAAGTTGACGCTAGCAAGGAAAAGAGGTTTGTAAAGGTATTTTTGGTAAAATATTAAGTTAAAATATATTTAAATATCATAATATGTGTAGCAGAAAAAAGTGACCACGGTGGCACAGAGAAAAAGCTTAACTTTTCCTCGAGTTGTGAGAATAACAAGCATAACCAATTTGATAACTAACGAGCTTTCATTGAGATTATATTTATATATAAACGTACTTGTATGCTTTTCCGTACGCATATGTTTACACATAAAATTTCATGAGTACCTAGTACTCACGCCTTTTTTTTCTGATAAGCAGGATTTGTTACGCCTTGTGTATGCTCGAAAATCCAACGAATGCAGATAACACTGCGCTACAATTCTATGACGATTCAAACCAGTCCGGACTTTACTACATTGTGTACAAATACAAGTGAGATATCTTAGCAATAGACGTCATCCTGGGCCACAGCTGCGATCATCTGTTTTTTAAAGTTGCTTTTTTTGGTCAAAACTGTGCCTTTTGACCTGAGTTGCATTAAATAGTCTCATACAACTTAGTACTATTTGTTGTTCAAATGGTAACATATATGTGGGGAATATTGTCTGCTGTACCCCTGTTTAAATGACCGACACAGTTTATTTAATTAGACAATTCAATCATTTATTTATTAATAGTTATAGTTCAGAGTATTAAGATTAGGTTTAAACACTAGATTTAAGTTAAGTTAGATTTATGTTTAATAGTTAGTCGTAAGTTTAACACTCGATTTATATTTTCCTGTACTTACTGTACAGTTTGTTAACTACCGGCGCGGTGGTGGAGCGTTTGTGCGGAACTGAGGTCTGACTGTCGCGAATATTCTGTAAAGACTGATTCAAAATATATCCATTCGTTTATTAGGCAAGCGTGTTGGGTTGCCTTGCTATCCGATCAGTGATGCTATGTGTGCGTGTTTACTAGGCATTGCCACATAGTTATTTGTAGTTGACTTCTAACTCGACAGCTAGATGTCACCGTCAACCTTGTGATACTACAGATTCGGCTATCCTGACTTATCGTTCGCCCTCGGACGATGGTTCCCATCTCTTCATCTGCTCCGCAACAGTTAAAGTAGACTTCGGTCCCTCATGTTCACCCACCTTGCTCACTTCATATCTGAGGTGACGTAAAATTTTCGTCACTTTGTAAGGACCTAAAAACTTTGGTCTTAATTTAAGCCCTGTTCCAAATTGTGTCCGCTTAATAGCCACTAAATCTTCGATACGATACTTTGTATCGGCTGTTCTCTTGGAACTAATTGCTTTGCGATTTTCAGCCTGAATCTGTGACTATTAGCTAACATTGGAACTATTATTTTATGCATCCGTTCCACTTGCCCATTCCCTCTTGGAACCCCTGTCGCTATGAGAAGATGTTGTATATTCTCCTCCTCACAATACTTTTTAAACGAGTTCGACGTGAATGCCGCTCCTCTGTCAGAGATAATCCGCTTCGGGTTACCAAATACAGCTGCCTGTTTTTTCATTCTATCAAGGACCTCGTCAGTTCCCGTTGTTCGCGTTGGATAAAGCCATACAAACTTAGAGAATCCGTCCGTAACTACAAGGAGGTAACTGTATCGCTTGTTCGTTACTTCCATCGGTCCGAAATTTTCGCTGGTACTTCCTTCTTACCCATCGTCATAGCAAACACATCACAGTCTGTAATAATCTTGAATTTCACACCTAAAAGGTATACGCGCCACTTCTTTAAGGCTTCCACAATAGCTAGCACCTCAAGCTCATAGGAATGATACCTCTCTTCCGCTGGCTTTGTTTTGCGGCTCATATACTGTATGGGATGAAAGTCCTGGTCGTCACTACACTTTTGTAAAAGCACCGCACCATAACCATACTTCGACGCATCTGCATGTACTTAAGTCTGAGCTTTTGGATTATACAAGCTTAAGACTGGCGCGTTGACTAACGCCATTTTAGCTGCTGAAATGTCGTAGCCTCTATTTCCCCTAAACTAACTTTTTTGACCTGTCTGAGAAGATCCGATAGTGGCTTAGCTATTGTTGCGTAATTAGCAATAAATCGTCTAAAATACGAAGTTAACCCTAAAAAACGCTGAACTGATCTACGACCGTAAGGCAATGGAAAGTTCTCTACCGCACGTGTTTTCTCTGTTGAAGGTTTGATAGTCCCGTTTTCTATCACGTAGCCCAAAAACTCTACTTTACGTTTTAAAAACTGACATTTCTTCTACTTTATCTGTAAGTTATACTCTTCTGCTCTAATCAACACCCTTACCAGTTTTTCTATACCCTCTTCGACATTTTTTGAAGGAATGATAATATCGTCCATATACGTTATTACTGTACCGTCCTGAACCAAATCCCTCAAAACCGCAAAGATGTATCTTGAAAATAATGATGGTGAGTTCGAAATACCAAAAGGTACGTACGGAAACTCGTACTGACCACAATGAGTCACAAAGGATGTGTATTTTCGCGAACTAACCTCAATAGGCACATGAAAAAACCCATTGGCTAAATCAAGCGTTGTGAAAACAGACGAGCCCTGTAATTTATTGACTACATCGTCTATGAGAGGCATAGGAAAATTATCTCTCATAATCTTTTTGTTAAGACGCCTATAATCACAGCAAAGTCGCTTACTGCTTTCGACTTCCATCACGAAGCTACCAATCGTTGCGATTGTTCCTTCGCCAACACCCATTAACCGTCTTCTATCTTGGTCCAATGCGATGTACCCAAACTGTTTCCAAACGTCTGCCCTGACTAAGGATAAATCACTACCCGTGTCCAATAGGGCACCAAACGTAACCCCCTATAAGAAATGTCTTTGAAAATTGAACAATTTCCTTTTCCGAATACCCTACGACACCATTCACTACTCATTATGTTTGTCCTGTTCTTTTCGACCTTCGTTTCTTTTTTAACCTCTTTGCTACCGGATGTACACGCCGCAGCACGGTGTCCCGTCTGGCCACATTTAAAACAACTATTTGACGATTTCGGACAATCTTTAGCGAGATGCCCCACTTTGTTGCATTTAAAACACTTTTTCTCCCTTTTTACTTCATCTGAAGTTGTTTGGTTACCACTTGTTCGCTGATTTTCACCTACTTTAAAAACCTGTTTACCAACCTGGCTTTTTTAGTAAATGTGTATTTGCTCTTTAAGTTCCTGCAGGGTACGTGCCTGGTATAAGTTACTTTTACCCTCTCGAATCAGGAATACCTTCAATGAAGTACCCGATTAAACTTTTTTGATCTAATCTAATAGGAGCACCTATCTCCATCAAGCTATACAAATATTCGCTAAAATCTTCGTTTGCTCGCTTACGGCGGTTTCTTAAGGCCCGATGAACATCTATGGAAGAAACGTTAACCCCAAACTCCTGGCGCAATGCTTGCTTCAGCATGTCCCAACTCACAACACTACGCTGACTACGTATGAACATCTTTGCTGTCCATCCAGCAATTGTTTCGCATAAATATACTTTTGTAACCCGTCCCAACCAACAGCTGCAGCATTACGTTCAAATTCGTCAAGCCATTCATTGATAGCTTGGTTGCCACTACCACTGAATGAGGTCAGAGAATCTGCGATGTCACGCAAAGTAAAATTGGAACGCCCCAATACTCCCTGAGGAACCGCGCTAACGCATGAGTGAGCTGAGTCGCCATCGTCTGAGTCCGACCCGTCATCATCCCTAACCAATAATCCGTAATGTTCGCAGAGTCTGTCTTGTAGAGTCGCCTTTCGGCCCGATGTCGAGCACCCTAACTCTCCCAACTTTTTCCTTAAGCCGTCAACGGTCAGTCTAAATATTTCGTCTTGCTCCATTCCGACCCGTCGATTTACAAATTTTTTTTTTTTAATTTCAAAAAAATTCTATTTCTGTTTTAAATATATTTACAAAAATACCAATCTACTACCAAACTACAATATTTTAGTAACTATTTATGTAGTTAATGCAACTATCTTTACTTTAAAATCAATTCATCAAACAATATTAATTATAGGTTTACATTAACCAGAGAGTACTGTAGTAAAATTGAACAGTAGAACTTCGCTAAATTATACAAAGACAAAATATTCCACCCTAGAATGCTTAATCTCAGGTTTTTCTTTCTTTCTCTTGTTTTCAACAATTATTATATTATATTTAAAATTTTCTTCAAAATATTGTCCTTTAAAATTTCGTTTTATTCCTTTTTAGAACTTTTAAAATTTTTTCTTAATGTCTTTTAAAGTTTTACTCTTTTTCGATTTAATTACATTTAACCTCATTACAAAATCTTCCTGCTTGCCCGCTGCTGCTGCTTGTTGTTACGCCATCAACCAATGCACGCAATGATGCTTATAGAAATTGACGCCGACACTACTGTACACTTTTTATAGCGAATTTGCTTTAGTTATGTTGATATGCACAAGCTCAACAAAGTTTCAGAAAATAGTTGCTACGTACGGCTTATTTTATCGACGCCGTCAACTATCTCTTTCGAACTCACTTTGATACTTCAATCAATGAAGCCACGCCACCACTAGATGCTTTTTTGTTGCTATACACTGTCTATTTTCAGAGAATCGTTGCTACGGCCCTTTTTGACTGACGCCGTCAACTATCTCACTCACTCTCACACGTCACCGCAATCAATGACGCCACGCCACAGTTTGGCTTGGTATACCGTTTCTCACTCAAAGCCTACTATGCGTCTTCGTGGGCTGTAGCCACTTTTGTTTAATCTGTACTTAGCTGTACAGTATACCTCTTTTTTGCACTATATGACCCTTTGGTCTTTTTTCGCCTATTTCGGCTACGACACCAAATGTCCGCTCGCGTACCTGCAAACCACAGGATAACGAGCACTTTTTCCAGCAACTGGAACCGACAAAAATTGTCCTCTGCACTGTACGCCCAAGTTCGCAAAATAATTTGCCACGTACCGTATACTCGTAGTATGCCGGCACCCACTATTGTAAAAGTGTTCTTACACACTTATTTACCACGTACAATTCTATTTCTTTGTACGCCACTGTTTTTAGTACACCGCAATTTGCTCATCAAATCTGCAGCTATACTCTTTCACACGCTAAAGCAATGCCCCGCCTACTAGAGTAGGTATGCCCCGCACGGTGGTTCGTTCCACCAAAATTTTCCACTTCTGCGAAAACAGCACACGCTTCTTATTTGTTGGTGCAAATTTTCCGCCCCTCCACTCACCAACGACCCCACAAACTTTTATTTTCTATTCTTTGCTTTTCTTTAAGAATTTTCTTTTAAATTCCAATTTAAATATTTTCTTCAAACTTTCAACTCTATTAATTGCTTTTTCTTTTTAATTTTTCCGACTTTCACAACTAGTGCTTTCTTTTTCTTTAGAAATGTTCTCACTTTCAAATTTAGGAAATCACTTTTCTTTTAAAAATTTTCGAATTTTATGTACATTAGGTACTTTTTCCTCTTTAAACTTTTCAATTTTTAAATTAGACAATTCCTTGTCTTCTTAACTTCTTTTTGTAAAATTGTAATTTTCAATTTCCTTTAAACTCTTTTGAAAAATTTTATCTTAAAATTTTTAATTAACTTTCATTTCTGACACCACTGTGGGGAATACTGTCTGCTGTTTAAATGACCGACACAGTTTATTTAATTAGACAATTCAATCATTTATTTATTAATAGTTATAGTTCAGAGTATTAAGATTAGGTTTAAACACTAGATTTAAGTTAAGTTAGATTTATGTTTAATAGTTAGTCGTAAGTTTAACACTCGATTTATATTTTCCTGTACTTACTGTACAATTTGTTAACTACCGGCGCGGTGGTGGAGCGTTTATGCGGAACTGAGGTCTGACTGTCGCGAATATTCTGTAAAGACTGATTCAAAATATATCCATTCGTTTATTAGGCAAGCGTGTTGGGTTGCCTTGCTGTCCGATCCGTGATGCTATTTGTGCGTGTTTACTAGGCATTGCCATATAGTTATTTGTAGTTGACTTCTAACTCGACAGCTAGATGTCACCGTCAACCTTATGATCCTACATATATGCCCAAAAACTTGGGAAATATTAGATGATTGTTTTTTAAAAATGCTATTTATAAAATTTCCTTTTAATTTCGACTTTAGAAATATTCATGNGACTTCTAACTCGACAGCTAGATGTCACCGTCAACCTTATGATCCTACATATATGCCCAAAAACTTGGGAAATATTAGATGATTGTTTTTTAAAAATGCTATTTATAAAATTTCCTTTTAATTTCGACTTTAGAAATATTCATGTTATAAAAGTTTTTCACATATGTTTTAAGATTTTAAAGTTTTTAAAAAGTACGGTAGAATGTAACAATGTGCTTGAATTTGTTTACATCTTCGTCAGCTTATTCGTTTGCAGACTCGAGAAATGGCGAACGGCTATCAAAATACTGATTCAAAATATACATCTTTCACTGGACACACAAATTGGGTGTGCGCAGCAAGTTAATTGCATCGTGCGGCGACAAGTTAAGAATTTTCGATACATCTTCAGGCGAATGTGTGCGAACGTTCACCCGGGGAAGAGGTATGGGACGACAGCTGGCATGGCATCCAGACGGTAATCTGGTGGCTTTAGCATTAAGTTGTAACCGCGTTAAGATATTTGACATAGCCGAAGGCGAGCTAATACAGTTGTATCAAGTGCATTCGTCGCCGGAGAATGATGTTGCATTTAACCCAGGTGGAAGTTTCTTGGTGACACGGTAGTAGTGCACTTTAGCGGAACTAGGTCAAAATGGACGGAAAAATTATACACTAACTGGCCATACTGACAAAGATTGCGCCGTCGCTTTCTCCACATGGTAGACATTTTGCTTCCGCGGGCGAGGATCGACAGGTAATTTCTGCTTTGTGTGTGAAAAAATTATATAATATAAATTTTTTCCCTATATTCAACAGTTGCTCGTTTGGAAATCTAATTTGCATACATTTGATGCCAGTAGCTTTCGCAACAAACAAGCGAGTTCTCAAAGAGTCCAAATTGATTTTAGTCATGCAACAGCTCCACATAACTCCGCCATAGACACACCAGTTGCTGGAGTACCAAAAAGCTGTGATGACAGTATTTTAATTGATCCACGACAATCGGTGGCATATGGAATGCGTGATGGAAATTTTCTGGTGCTTGAGAGCCAATATACTACAAGAGTGAAAAGCTACAAGTGAAACGCTGTGATAGTAATTTTTCTTAAATTTCCATCTTTTATTTGCAGTTACATTAAGAAGCTCATAGAGGACAGAGCTGTTGGTGAGGAAGGTGTCGAGTTACTGCAGTACTGCAACTGGGAAAATCCGCATTTCGCACGTGCCCCACTCGTATGGAATAGTAGCTTATGTCAAAAGGCTGGTTTTAGTATAATGCGGCATTCGCAGCATACCCTCACTGGCGCCGAGCCGTTGAAGAAATTTTGGCAAATAAACGTGCAAGAAATAGTTCCGATACTAGCAAGTCCATATTATCATATGTTAAGGGTCATCGAAAAATTCCTTGTGTTGTAAATAATAAAGGGAATGCCGGATTATACTAAAGCCAGCTTCCCGACATAAACTACTATTCCATACGAACACAGAAATATAAATGTATCTAAAACTGAATAACTCAAATCAAATTGGATTGCATTTGCATAATATACCTAATATTGGAATCTGTTTTGATCGTAAAAAATACAACTTGCAATCATTTAGATTATAGTTTTGAAAGGAATTGATTGCAATCGTAAATTGTGTAAAATTGTTAATAGCAATCTGCCTTAAATTTATGTTCCCCATGCAACCATTATAAAATACGTTAAATCCGCAGTATCTGCATAAACAAAAAATATACATTGGAATATTTAAAATAAAACGATTCATATTTATTTTCTAATAAGAATTGTTTCTTAATTGAAAGTATTTAATACTAATATAATGTAGTGGTTAATGTTTAAAAATGAATTCGCAATGTGTCCGCAGCTCAGGTTGATTTGAAGAAATCCGTTTACATTTTTCGAATTACATCTACTTAAATCAGTGTTGCCAAATATAGGCTTTTCCTACCAAAACTGGTAGGTTTTTTTCCATTTGGTAGGTTGGTAGGCTTGATTGGATTTTGGTAGGTTTCGGGACAATGAGTAATAGTTATTTTCGAAAAATAGAAAATATGTACGTATCTTCAGATATTTTAGGAACCTTTTTTACACAAATATTTCACCGGTACTTTCGTATAATGGCGGCCACAAACATGTAAATATACCTGATTCCTAAGTACAAACGTATACCTTGTTATTGCCAATATGCAATACGGACATCCATATATCGTGACCTAAGGGTGAAAAGGTGCCAAGTCCATTTTTATAAATTTTTCACGAGAGACGCAAAATCGTTGTAGTTTCGTATTACCTGTCATTCGGCTAAACTAACTTAGAAAAAAAAATAGAGTTGGCACCTTTTCACCTTTAGGTAGCGTTATAATTTATGGCGTACTTGGACCAAGATTCCAGAAAAGTCTGCCAATGGGCTCGTACGCAACCATATTTCAGGCGGAGTCTTTCCAATCGAAGTCTGTGTTCGCGAATGTCATCGTAGAAGGCAAATGAGACCAGAATAAATATTATGTCGGGAATTCAGGCAGCGTTAAAGGCCTTAGAGTCTTTTAAAACGGCATCAAGGCTTGTAAACTCTTGAGCCACTTGCGAGCCCAAAATATCGTCACGCATGGAGGGTTTGAAGGCACGAAAGGGCTGACTGTCTCGCAAAGCGTGAAGCCCAAATGTGTTTGCATGGTCCCTAGCCTTTCTGTGGTACATCTAAAGGATACACTGCAGACCTACTTAGGAGCTAGCTGGGAATAATCTCAAATTGCTGCCTACTGGCGGAAGTCAAAGGGAATAAGACAATCAAAGATATGCATAACTCTTTCCAGAAGGAACTGGGAAAGACACCTTGAACTTAGAACTCTTACTGGCAACCTGGCAGCACACTGCAAGTTAACGTAAGGTTTTAATTAAATGGGTATTTCTGTAGAGACGGACTGCCTGTCCACGAAGCATGAATCGCAGATTGATACACCTTGGAGAACGATTGGCTTCTCTATATAAAATTTGGAACATGGCCTCATCCAAAGTGCTGAGCTTTTTAAATGGCCTAAGGTTGGAGTGGTTGCAATTTTGATTTAGCACAATATATCTTCTTAGGTCGCAGCGCAGGTATCTTCGACATAATAATAATAATATCGTCACTAGCCACAAATAAAGAGCTCGGAAAAACTCTTTGGAGAGTTCTGGGGAATACTGTTGCACTTTCTTTGTTTTTATTAATCTAATTGTGTTTTAGTTTTACTAGTTTATGTTAACTATGTTTTTAGAACATTTTACATTGAAAACAAATATTAAAACTCAAAAAAATGTTTGGTAGGTTTTGGTTGGTTATGGTAGGAAATTTTGGTAGGAAAAAAAATTTGTCTGTGGCAACGCTGACTTAAATATAGGATAGGCAGGGTTATAAACGTAGTAACACTTTTCTATTTCAACGCGTTTTGAATCACAGCGAACTGGGTCAAAGCGCCTTATGTGTCGGTATAAACAAGGTAATAGAGCCTTTTGATTCTTAACAACATACATTAGATATTTTATTTAACTGTTGAAATGGTAGCAATTACTCTGCGCAAAAAGTTACTCCACATTAAATTTTTGTTTTATAAAAATAAATTTTTTTTTTAATTTCACTTTGATTTAGACAGTGTAAATATTTTCATTTTAAAAATGTATCACATATTTTTGAAGATTTTCAAAGCTTTCAAAAAATACTGCAGAACACAACAATGAGCCTTAGGAATAATAAATAAGCAATTGCCTTTTCTTAAAATTTCAGACGTTTTGTTCGATAATAAATAAGCAATTGCTTTTTCTTAAAATTTCAGACCTTTTATTCGATTTGTTCAATCAAATCTAAATAAAAGGTCTGAAATTTTAAGAAAAAGCAATCGCTTATTTTTGAATTATTTTATATACTTATTTTCTGTCTCAAAATGGCTTCTCGGCCATTCGGTGGAGTAAATTGAAAAAGGAAAAAGGAAAATATTTGAATAGAAATTGGTTTAAGAAACCGATTTAGTTAATAAAAAAGGAGGTTGAACATTAATCATGACGATAATGCTTCATTAGACGCCAGGCCAATAACTTAATTCATCAAACAAACATTCGTTTGCGGATGCGGAAAACATGGTCCCAATTGTACGTTTGTGTCCAATTTCTTTTATTAATAATTGAATAAATTTGATTTAGTTTATTTCTACTTTCCCAAAATTTCCAATGGTGCCGATTGCTGCAAGAATTATTTAGCGATTTGGAGCATAATCAACACAATATATGCACATAAATATGTATTATTTCACAAATCTCAGGGTCAGCTTAGAAATACGTCACCAAAATTATATAAAATTTAAGTAGGAATTATTTTTATTTATAACGTAAAAGCGCTATCTGACCCAATCTGATAAGTATATTTCCCCTAAAGTTAACCCATTTTATTTACTTTGTCTCTCGTGAAAATATGTATTTTATTTAAAATTTTCAGATATGTACATATATTTTAAATTTTTGCTTTAATTTTTGTCTCCTTTTAATATTTAATTAGATACGTTAAGATTAAAATAAGCTTAAAACGAAAAAGCACAGTCGCAGGGCGTGGGGGCCTGCGTTAGTTGTGGGCAGCGGAACGGTGGATCTCTAGGATTTGAGGCTAGGTGGGGTGGTCAACCGGAGGCGATGGGTTGGCCATTGCTGGGCAGCGCTGAAGGTTATCCGTTGGGGTTGAACGGCGTCGGCTAGTTGCTGGCGGTGGCGCAGAAACCCGGCGGCTGCTGGAACAAAATGATGCTACTCTGTCACTGCAAATCGCGAGACCGGGAGAATTGTTAAAATAAAAACACTTCAGCTTTCAATTTAAATGACGAACGCACACGTTTATATGCTTTTAATTCAATTCGCGGTACAAAAATTTCACTTTAAGTACAATACCAAAACAAGTGCTACAGTTCAAAATCGTGTGGTTTTTCGACAAGAGAAGATATATATGTATGTATACATATGTTGCTTTGACAGCTGGTGATCGTTCAAGTGAGCGAGTAGCGCACGCGTTGCCAACTACCCGGTTGGCTGATAGGGGTGTTCCCGTTGCGAGCTAATTATTAGTTCAAAAAAGTTACATTTCATAGAAATAATTCAAGTCTAGATACTTCAATAAATACGAATGGTTAATGCGGGGTGCGTGCGCTAGTCACTCACTTGAACATCCTGCCCCGCCTAGGCGCGCTAGACGGCTAGTGCCACTTTCAACTGCTCCAGCGCTCTAATGGCCTCATCCATAAGCCGATTTGCCGTCTTTTCTCGGAATGCAGCGGTATGGAGCCCTGTTGCCGAACGTTTGACGGTGCGTGGTTGTGTAATGGTGGCTGCAGTCGGATTGTAGCGATGGGTAGCGGCCTGGGTAGGTGGGTTGCGACGATTTTGTTTTGCGTTTGAGCGGGATGCAGGTGTCGGAGGTGTTTGAGCTGGAGGTGCGGTGGTACGGCGATGTGGCTGCGGTGGCGGCGGGGCCCGATGAAGCATCGTATGGTGCGGCAGTGCACATATCCTGCACGTGATCTGGGATGTGCATTCGCTGGTAGCGTGCGACAGTGCCAGGCAGTTGGTGCAGTAGTTATGGGCCCGCGCCAACAAGTGCCGCTGCGCTGTCTGCATCCTTCTAAAGAGCGGGCATGTTCGTAGCGCGTGGTGACGCGCGAAATCTCGGCACTTCTGATAATCAGGGTTTGGGCGCCCCCCGCGGTCGCTAGCGGCCACAAACACCTGCGAGCGGAGTGATGTTCTTGGTGCTGGTGTGGGTGCTGAATCCATTCACGCCTGTAAGTAGTTGTGTAGATATATAATTTTAGTGGGACGTATCTCGAGTATCGTGGGTCATGAGACAGAGAAGTATATAATTGTTATTTTGGAGAAAAGGCGCGTATGGTGATTGGAGGAGAGACAAATTTACGATCAAGCGGTTTGTGGTATAAGTGGTAACGAATCACGATGATGGTGTAGGGTTACTCGGTCGCACTGGGACTGAACTGAAGTTCGGCCGGTGGCAAAAACCATAATTTAACTATCGGCCGTGTGAGAATGCCGGTTTGAGTGCGTACCTCGACAACACGAACATGCCCATCCTTGCCAGGGTGCAACCTATCGATGCGGCCCAGGCGCCATTCCGTGGGCGGGAGTGTGTCATCATTAATGGCTACGCATTCTCCGATTCTGGGTTCGACTTGAGCATTCTTCCACCTGTGTCGCTTATGTAAGTCTTTGAGGTAGTCTTCCATCCATCGTTGTGCGAATTGGTGGTGTAAGACCTTGAGTTTTTCCCATCTATTAATGAGCGAGAGGTTTTCGCGACTAGATTCGGGGAATGATAGGAGGGGAGCACCCCGGCGAAAGTGGCCAGGTGAGAGCGCTGTAAAGTCCGTCGGGTCTTGGGTGAGTTTCTACTCTTATTAAAAGGGTAGTAAACTCCTCAAACGTAAATTTATGGGGCCCGGCAGTCCTTTTGAAGTGAAGTTTAAAACTTTTAACGGCAGACTCCCATAAACCACCCATGTGCGGGGCGCTGGGAGGTATAAACTTTAATTGGGGTGAGTATTTTTGGACAATATCACGGGATGCAGTTTGGAGGAATACATTGTCACTCATCATTTTAGCGGGGTAACCACGGCGACCAACAAAACGAGCAAAGGCGGCGAGAAATGCCTCTTTGGTCAGGTCTGAGCACAGCTCGAGGTGTACCGCCTTTGTTGTGAAGCACACAAAAACGGCCACATAGCCTTTCACTAAAGTGGGGGATCTTAGCATGGAGGCTTTTATTTGAAAAGGCCCAGCAAAATCAACACCGGTGGTGGTGAAGGGCGGAGCGAAGGTGCATCGTTCGGGCGGCAGGGCAGCCATAATCTGCGAGCGCATTTGCTGTTTGTGAATGGTGCAGGATTTACATTGATAAATGCATTTTTTGATGAGGGGCTTGAGCCGGGGAATGTAAAATTCTTGCCTGGTCATCTGCTGTATAAGTCGTACTTCTGCATGGAGGAGTAGATCATGGAGAAACTTTAGATAGAGGAATGCGAATCGGGACTTTTCCGGAATTATAATGGGGTGACGTTCGTTATAGCTCAAGGTAGCATGAGCAAGAGGGGGTTAAGAACTAATAGTGAACTCTTTTTGTCAATGGGTTTGGAGTCTTCCAAGCGGGCCCTTTCATGGGAGAAATGACGGGTTTGCGTGGTTATAATCAGACGGATTTTCGCGCAGCGGAGATCATCATGTGATAGCGGGGATGATGCGCGGTCATGAGCTCCTGGCGCTTTGTCCTTTAGTCGTCTGATGAACTTGAAGACTTAGGCCATCACTCTCAAGGCTCGAGAGAAAGAGGAAAACCTGTCCAGAACGTCGGGATCTCCTTCGGTGGTGAGTAGTGCCTCTACTCTTCGCACTTCCGGCGGGTTGACATTTCGAACTGGGGGTTTTGGCCATTCTTCGGGGGGCTTGGATAGCCAATCAGGACCGTTCCACCATAACGAAGACGCTGCTAGGTCCAGTGGCTTGCAACCCCTTGTGCCCATATCTGCGGGGTTGTCGCTGCTGCGTACATGCCGCCAGGTGGCGTTTCCAACGAGTTCCAAGATCTCCGCGGTGCGATTCGAGACGAACGTTTTCCAAGAGTGGGGTGGTTTTTCCAGCCATGCCAATACTATTTCAGAGTCCGACCATAGTACCAGTTTTCTTTGAGAGAGGTCGAGATGGGACTGGACAGCTGCGAAAAGTTTGGCTAAGAGAAGAGCACCGCAGAGCTCGAGCCGGGGTAAACTAGTTGTCCGAAGGGGTGCTACCTTGCCTTTGGAAACCAGAAGATGGGAAGAGGTACTGGAACCATGAGTAGTTCGAACATATACGTTGGCACAATATGCCTTTTCTGAGGCGTCACAGACTCCATGGAGTTCAACCTGCTGGTCAGGAATAAAATTTACCCATCGTGGAATTTGAATGGTCGAGATTGTATGGAGATTGGTTGCGAACTGAGACCATTTAACAATACGGACTTCCTCGTCCCAGTCAGTTCCGTCGATCCAGAGCTCTTGTAAGAGAATCTTTGCCTGGATCATTATCGGCGTAAGCCACCCTGCGGGGTCAAAAAGTTTCGCGACAGAGGAGAGAATCTGTCGTTTAATGCTTGCAGATGAGGCTGGGATGGAGTCGATCGTATAGGAAAACGTGTCTGTGAGCGCATTCCATTGGATCCCTAGAGTCTTTGTGGTACTTGCTTTTTTGAACTCGAGAAAATTAGTATCGAGCAAGTCCTCTTTCCTCATATTTTTGAGAATGTCTGGGTGGTTCGCTGTTATTTTCTTCAAGGGAAAGCCTGCTGAGTTTAGAGCCTGGATGACTTGGGTGAGAGATTGAGTGGCGATTGCCAGATCGTGGCTACCAGAGAGTATGTCATCCACATACGTTTCTTTCTTCAGAATGGGGGCTGCCATTGGGTAGTTGGTTTTTTCATCTTGTGCTACTTGGTGAAGTGTGCGAATGGCGAGGTAGGGCGCACAGTTTACACCGAATGTGACCGTTTTTAATTTATAATCTTGAATGGGACTGGTTGTGGGTGAACGAAAGATTATTCTTTGAAAGTCCTGGTCTTCGGGATGTAGCAGTATTTGTCGGGACATCTTTTCGACATCACCATTAAATACAAATTTATACATTCGCCACTTGAGGATGAGAAGCATCAAATCAGGCTGGAGAGTTGGTCCGGTATATAATACATCGTTAAGAGAGTAACCGGACCCCGAAATCTTTGAAGCGTTAAAGACAACTCGTACTTTTGTCGTTCGTTTTTCGGGCTTTATGACCGCATGGTGAGGGAGATAGAACGACATGTACTTGCCTGAGAGGAGTTTTTCTTGGGACATAGTTTTTTCCATGTGGTTTAGGGTGAGATATTCTTCCAGGACATTATCATATGAGGCCTTTAAATCGCCCTTTTTGAGGAAGTTTCTCTCCATTCCGAGATATTGCTGAAGCGCTGAGGAGCGAGAATAACCTAAAGAGATTTCTTTGGGGAAACTTAGCTTGAACGGAAGCCTGACCACATAACGACCATCAGAGTTGCGAGAAGTGGTGGATTTATAGAAATCTTCGCAAAAGTCGTCTTCAGGGGTGGTATG
>NW_016161683.1:27735-28631 GCF_001687245.7 Rhagoletis zephyria
CCAAAACCGACGCAATTGTGAGTTGAGGTGCTCATTAGAAATTTCCTCTATTTGTGTAGAGTATGAAGGTATGTTTTCGTAAATCTGACCACTAAGTATCCAACCAAATATTGTCTTTTGAGCTAGCAGAGTTGGTGAGATTTTTTCAATGCCCTCCTCGATTATTTGAGGGATGATATCACTGCCTAACACGAGGTCAATCTGGGCTGGGGAGTGGCAGTTTGGATCTGCCAGTTTCAGATGAGACCATTTTTCTTTGTGGTCATGATTAAGTGGGAACTTGGGGAGCATTTTTGTCAGCTGTGGTAACACGATAGCTTGAGCATTTATTTGAGTTTGGAGATCGGCGGAGACCAAGACTAAAGAGCATAATTTGTTCGAAGTTTGAACAACTCTTCCACCCATGCCCGAGATTTCAAATTTTGAGGATTTGCAGGGCAGCCCTATCTTATTATGAGCTTTGGTGGAGATAAAGCTTCGTTCTGACCCCTGGTCTATGAGAGCTCTGAGTTTAAATATTTCTCCTCGGTGTGATACCGGTACCATAGCTGTAGGGAGGAGTATTCTGCTCTCATTCTCTGAGTAGAATGATTGCACCTGCGTACCTGAGGCTTCTTGTTCGTCAGCGTCTGTTTGAGTTGAAGTTTGGGCACTTGAGTTTGTGGAGGTTGTGGTTGCCACTTGTGAGTTGGTTTTTTGCACCCTTGGGGGTTGCCTTTTCGGCATGGAGTTTGTGGCTTCATGGAGCACTGAGTTGTGCCGTTCATTACAATGGCTACAAGTTTGGGTGCTAGGGCAATCTTTCAACGAGTGTGACTGAGATAGACAATTGAAGCACATATTATTTTCTCTTACGAACTTCTTGCGATCAGGGATTGACAACTTTCGGAATTTGA
>NW_016161683.1:29043-32375 GCF_001687245.7 Rhagoletis zephyria
CTTAGGGCTTCCCATGCCAGTTCGAAGTTGTCATCACTTAACGGGAATTGTTTGACTATTTGGCCGGCTTTGCCTTGCGTTTTGTACCGGAGGTGGTACAACTTCTGAGCTTTTGTGAGTTTTGGGTGGTTAGTGTAGACCGCGGTGAACATGTCACGGAAGGACGGCCATTGTTCATAACCCCCGTAAAATATCTCAGTGTCGCAAGGAGGGACTTTTAAGCCGAAGCCAGTTTCATCTTTAGGTTGTGATGTACCGGCAAGGGGAATGGGATCACTCGTTTGTTTGAGTAACAGAAGTTGGTCACCTATCTGGGCTTTTGTGTCTTCATACATTATAAGACAAGACCTGTATTTATTGTACGCGGCTGACTTGAAATCCTCGGGGAGATCCTGATCTTCAGTTTCTAAGACCGTATCGTAAGAGATTTGGACCCGATTCCAAAAGTTATCGCAATTATTGTCTTTTATTTTCAGACTTGACTCGGTGTTGTCTTGGATTGGGGTGGACTTGAAACGAGTACAGTAGTCCATGAAATTATCAGTTTCTGATATAAATTTGTTAGAAGCGAACGATTGCTTGGATTTCTTCGAGGTTGACTTTCCACTTGTGCGCGTTGAGCGTTGGGACTCCGTGGAAGTACCTTGGGCTTTTTCATCGTCACTCATCTTTGGGCTTTTTGATTTATCTATTTGAGGGGCACCAAGCATTTATTAATTCAAGGGAAAAGGGGAGTGAGTTGATCAGTTATGCGAAATAAAATGACCGCAATATAGTGTTCGCAACACGAGAAGTAATAGAAAAATTTGTCGCTTCGAAATGTGTGTTCGTACCACTGTACCCGCTTGAGCAAAAAATTCAATCACCGTACCGCACTTTTTGTTATATTTGCATATATGTACTGTATATATGTATAGGTATATAAGTATATATTAATATTTTATGAGGGGTTAGAGATAAGCTGATATTTGTGGAGTTTATTAACTTCTAACTATTTAATATTTAAGTGAACGTTTATGTGTGTGCATATATGTATGCGCGCTCATATATCAAAATTTATGTGTGGAAAAAAATGAGAGAGCAAGTAAATACTCGCAGTTATTTTCACTTTGTTCGAAAATACATATAGAAATATGCACCGTTTGCTGATTGCGCGGGAAAATATGAATATTTATATAGGAGATCTCCACAATTATTGCTTCTTTTATATATATATGTTTTTTTTTTCTTTTTTGGGCGTAAGTGGGGTTAAAAGAAATTCGTTTCTTACTTACGGCTTTATTTGGGCTTTGGGTACTTATATGGGTGATGATGATGATCCGGCTGGACTGTTGCGGGCTGGTGTCAAAAGGAGGCGACGAAGGACCAAATCGCAGGGCGTGGGGGCCTGCGTTAGTTGTGGGCAGCGGGACGGTGGATCTCTAGGATTTGAGGCTAGGTGGGGTGGTCAACCGGAGGCGATGGGTTGGCCTTTGCTAGGCAGCGCTGAAGGTTATCCATTGGGATTGAACGGCGTCGGCTAGTTGCTGGCGGTGGCGCAAAAACCCGGCGGCTGCTGGAACAAAATGATGCTACTCTGTCACTGCAAATCGCGCGACCGGGAGAATTGTTAAAATAAAAACACTTCAGCTTTCAATTTAAATGACGAACGCACACGTTTATATGCTTTTAATTCAATTCGCGGTACAAAAATTTCACTTTAAGTACAATACCAAAACAAGTGCCACAGTTCAAAATCGTGTGGTTTTTCGACAAGAGAAGATATATATATATGTATACATATGTTGCTTTGACAGCTGGTGATCGTTCAAGTGAGCGAGTAGCGCACGCGTTGCCAACTACCCGGTTGGCTGATAGGGGTGTTCCCGTTGCGAGCTAATTATTAGTTCAACAAAGTTACATTTCATAGAAATAATTCAAGTCTAGATACTTCAATAAATACGAATGGTTAATGCGGGGTGCGTGCGCTAGTCACTCACTTGAACACACAGCAACCCTTTTCTGTTCATCTTGAGCACACAAAGCCCTCTTTTGTCGGCGCTGCACAAAATCCTGGCTTTTATATTTTCCAACAAAATATCACTTCGCAACCCTGGATTTTCACGAAGCGTTTCATTCGGGTCGTAGTTTTGCAACTTCGGGCCATTCGGTGTTGTATGCCATATTGGCTGCCATATTGTTCACACTGTCATCGCCATATTGAACACCCTGTCAACTATCTGTCAACCCTAAGATATCTCACTTGTATTCTTCCACAATGCTTTACTATTCTGAAAGCATACATTTCCAGTAATAAAACACTGGATGGATTTGCAAAAGTTAGCTCGTATTTTTATTTTATGGCCTACTAAAGCTCTCATGTCCCGGCCTAAGTAGTTACCAAAAAGTAAAAAAAAATGGTTAAAATAATGTCTGAGCGAAATTTAAGGTTAAGGCATATATGTATATTAAAATTTCATCGGACAAGTTTTTGTTTAACATTTTAGCCAAAACCCCGCTAAAAGCAAATTTGGAAAATCGTTAGAGGATTGATATATTACAGAAAATTATTCTTCGGAAAATTTTACTTTTGGTGCTTTCAGGCAAAAACTTCATGCCACCAACGTAAAAGTCTCTAAAATTTAAAATAAAAAATCTATGTAAAGAAAGATTAACAGCCAAACTCAATAAAAAAAGGTGGTAGAAAAAAGCCAAGCTTTTTTGCTGCTTTGAAATACTTACTAAGCAGTAACACTGGGATATATACCAGGTTATTAGCTATATTTATATATTTTATGTGTATAAGTATCTATTTATGTAAAATTCGTATTATTAAAAGAATTAAGTTAAACGTACATATACAAACTTTTCTCCTTTTACACCAGTTGTGAAGTTTTTGCCTGAGAAGACCCCTAGTAAAATTTTCCGAAGAATAAGTTTCAAGAACATATCAATACTCAAACGAATTTCCAAATTTACTTTTTGCTAAGTTTTTTGAAGTAAGGGCATGATGAGTGACTTATAGAGTGTGATCTTTGTATGACGAGAGAGGACTTTACTTCTCAATTGCCTACTCAGTCAAAAGCAGCACTTGTTGCCAAGAGTGATTCTCCGTTGGATTTCAAGGCTGACATTATTATTGGTGTTAATGCTGGTTCCCAAATAAACAAAGCCGTCTATTTTTTCAAACTTGTAACTGTCAACAGTGACGTGGCTGCCAAGACGCGTATGCTCTGACTGTTTGTGTGATGACAGGAGATACTTCGTTTTGTCCTCGTTCACCACCAGACCCATTCGCTTTGCTTCTCTATCCAATCCCGAGAAGGCAGAACAGACGTAGCCCTTGTTTTTAC
>NW_016161683.1:32472-34572 GCF_001687245.7 Rhagoletis zephyria
GCTCTTATTATCTTCTCCAACATCAGATTAAAGAAATCACAAGAAAGGGAGTCCCCTTGTCTGAAACCTCTTTTGGTACCAAACAGCTCGGAGAGGTCCTTCCCTATTCTGACGGAGCTGGTGGTATTGCTCAACGTCATTTTACACAGCCGTATTAGTTTCGCGGGGATACCAAATTCAGACATCGCGGCATAAAGGCAACTTCTCTTCGTGCTGTCGAAAGCGGCTTTGAAATCGACAAATAGATGGTGTGTGTCGATCCTATTCTCGCGGGTCTTTTCCAAGATTTGGCGTATTGTGAATACCTGATCTATGGTGGATTTTCCAGGCCTAAAGCCACACTGATAAGGTCCAATCAGTTCGTTGACGGTGGGATTCAGTCTTTCAAACAATACACTCGATAAGACTTTATAACCTATGCTTAGAATGCAGATTCCGCGGTAGTTGGCGCGAATGACGGGGTCGCCTTTCTTGTGGATTGGGCAGAGCACACTTAAATTTCAGTCGTCGGGTATGCGTTCATCTGACCATATTCTGCATAAGAGCTGATGCATGCACCTCATCAGCTCCTCGCCGACGTACTTGAATATATCGGCTGGCAGGCCGTCAGCTCCAGCAGCTTTGTTGTTTTTCAGCCACGTAATCGCTATTCGTACCTCGTCATAGTCAAGCGGTGGGACAGCTACTACATCATCATCAACTGGGGACTCGGGTTCGACTTCTCTACTACTTTGAGCGCTGCTACCATTCAGTAGGTTGTGAAGGTGTTCCCTGCACAATTTGAGTACATTCTTGACATCGGTCACTAGGTCGCTATTGTTGTTCTTACAGGAGTTCGTCCCGGTCTTGAAACCTTCCGGAAGTCGCCTAACCCTCTGGTAGAATTTTTGGGCGTTCTTCCTGTCGACCAGCTTCTCAAGCTCTGCACACTCACCTATTTCGGCCTCTCCCTTCTAGTTACGGCAAATACGTCTCGCTTCCTTCTTCAGTTCCCTATAACGGCCCCACATGGCTCGCGTTGCGCCCGATCCCTGCGTGGCCCTATAGGCGGCGTCTTTTTTCTCTGCGGCTTCTTGACATTCCTCATCGTACCAGTTGTTCTTTTGGGCTCGCTAAAATCCAACTACTTCTTCGCCGGCGGTACTTAATGATCGAGAGATGTATTTCCACTGCTCGCGTATGTCGGAATGTTGAAAAGTGCTCTCAGAGAGCAAGTGTGTGAGTCGAGTTGCGAATAAATTGGCTACCTGTTCCGACTGCAGCTTTTCGATGTTAAGCTCTCCTTGCATTGTTGGGCGCACATATTTTGCTGCGCAGAGGCGGGTGCGTATCTGGGCTACAAAAAGATAGTGGTGGGAGACGATGTTTGGCCCTCGGAGTGTACGTACGTCTAACACGCTTGAAGCATGCCTTCCGTTTATCACAATATGATCGATTTGTTTTCTCGTTTTTCGATCTATGTTCTACGAAAATATTTTCCATGAAATTTTCCATACGTCTTAACCTTTAATTTTTCTCAGATATTTATTTAAACAACTTTTTCCACTTGTTTGAAAACTACTTAAGCCGGGACATGAAAACCTTAGTACGCCATAAAATAAAAATTTGTAGATATTAATCGCAGAAAATTTTTCCATAGTATTATAATAATAAAAATAAATAAATAAAAGAAAAATAAAATAATAAAAATAAAAATATTAAAAATAAAAATAAAAATAAATAAAAAGTACGTTGAAAACATATTGAGAACCATTTTGCCTCTGCCTTGAAAGGGTTAAAAAGCGTGTCATATATGAAAGACTGCATTAAAGAGTGAAATGCTGCACTTTCGTAAAGATATCGACCAGGATAACCATTTTTGTTATATACATTTTTTTGCGAAAGCTGATAGTTTACGAGTTATTAGAGTTTAAAGGAAGATTTTCTTTTTCAATCTGGCCACTCGGGTACAGCATCCAACGTCCCAAAAGTCTTAAGATAAAATAAAGAGAAATCTTTCAGAAACAATGCTAATGGTGTATTAAGTATAGCGCTTTCTAGTGGAATAGGAGCCAAAATCCAAAATTTAAAAAAAAAGTGACATTTTTAACGGTAATTTGG
>NW_016161683.1:34582-38810 GCF_001687245.7 Rhagoletis zephyria
TGCTGAAATCAGTGTAAATCACGTCCGTTCGAAGATTGTTTTTAAACCCATTAGACACATAAGTAGTGAATTCAAGAAGATTGGATACAGTTGATTTACCTTTGCAAAAACCGTGTTGCGATAGATCAATAGCAGAAGTAATAGAGTGAGATAGTTCTTCCGTAACGATTGCCTGAAAAACTTTAGGAATTGCACAAAGCTTCGCAATTCCTCTATAGTTTACGATGTTAGTCCTACTTCCATTTTTGTAAAGTGGCAAGATAAACGAATCCTTCCAGGAAGATGGAAAGACACCCTGTTTTAGGGAAGCATTAAAAATATTTGTCAGAGGCTTATACAAATACTCTGCACAACTTTTAAGAACACTTGTGGGTATACCGTCTGGGCCAGCTGTATATGAAATTATTTTACATTATTTAAGTTTCAGAGCTAAACGTTGTTATTGGAGACAATATTTATTTTTAGTTTTACCTAAATACTTACTTAACTAACGGCAGATATATTCAACATTGAAGATGAATACCTTCAATGTACAACTTTTTTTGTTTGGTTCACAGTACATTATTAGCTACATACCAGTGGCCTGCAAGATTATGTTAGTATCGTATGAGTACGTTATTAACCAACAGCTCTGACGATTACCAGGATGCCAAAGTAGCGAAGTTACGATTAACAGCATAGCAGAGTAATAATTCTGCTAAAAATTGGCAGCGTTTGGGTTAAGGCCACGAGTTATCTGGGTGTTTATGGCGTCAAGTGCTGTTGTTTTTCTGTGCACTTTACGGAACCCATGTTTATGCTTCGCTGGGGCTCAGTAATTTGTGTAGTACGGGAGCAGCAAGGCCTCAAGTGCCCTTGTAACCGGGGAAAGGAGAGCTATCGGGCGAGAAGGCTCTCCTTTGTTGGACGGTTCCCCCGGTTTAAGCAGTGGAACCACTCTCCCCGTTTTCCAGATGTCTGGTATGATGAGACAGGTTGAGGATCTTGGTTAAATAGTGCACTCCCGCAGGACTAAAATTTTTGAGCATCAGCATGCGAATTCCGTCGGGTTAAATTTCTTTGGAGACTTTCGCCTTCCCTATGGCTATCCTTTCCTCGTCGCTGCTGAAAAAAAGAGGCGCACTTGGTATTGGCAGTTTGTGCAGCCTTCTGGTCACTCTACGTTTGGCTTTGTCCGCCGGAGGATGCAGTATGAACTGTCGGCTAAAGTAGCTCGGGCATCGCTCCGGGTCGGTTGAAGCGTGGTCGCCGAAAGATATTTCAACTCTGTCGTTATGATTCGTCGGATTGGACAATGACCTCACGGTTTACCAAAGCTTGCTCACACCTGAGGCGAAGTTACAGGTCTTCAGATGGTCTTCCCACTTCACTAGTTGCCGAATCTCCGAGTTGAGCAGCCCTTATATGGGGATTTACAGATCGGCCTGTCGAAGGGTGTTCACTCCAGCCAGATACCACTGTACTTCGTTACATTATTAAACGTGCGATATCTGCATATTGAATTTTTTATTTACTTCAGCATAAATAATTTATAAAGTCATAGAAATTAAACATATTTCAATTTAGCAGAAACGATAGCATAAAGTAGGAGTGAGAAATAAAAAAATTAATTTAATTAATTAATTTTAAATACCCATTCGTCCTCGTCCTCAAAAATTGTATTTGTTTCAATTCACCGAATTTCCTCTTTCATTTGTTATTCTACATTGCACTGAATTTTTTAGATAGTTTTTAGAAGCAATCATATCTTTCCTTTAAAAAACCTGGCATAAGAGGGAAAATCTACAAACGAAGTTTTACTATAGTTTCGTAAGTACATATATTGATTGCTACCATTTATACCAATTTTTTTTGTACTGTTTGATATTCATCAAAATGATGAAACTCTATGTAAAGTGGGGAATTTATAAAAAAGCTTGTATCTAAAATAGCTAACTCGATTTAAAAAAGCTAAGGAAATAGCTAACAGCTAAACGAAAATTTTTATAGCTAAACATCGAAAATAATACCTACAAAATGGTTCTACTGGTAACACTGATGCTGGGCACACGAAGGCAGTGCCATTTTGTCGTGACATTAGTGCGTCACGCTCATGGTTGCCACAGTTTATAGATGTGGTAATAGTGAATATTTTTCGTGCATGGATTTGTAACCTCTTTTGCTTATACGTATAGTGAAGCAACGGATGTTAGAACTTTTTAGTAACAAATAACTATTAGTTTACGGGAAATTTTACATATAAAAATTTTTACGCTTATAAAAATGTTAAAAATTTGACGTATAATTCATTTGTTTAATACTAGGGTACCTTTTCTTTTGGTATAAAATCTTTCAATGTGTAGGTTCTATTATTTTCATAAAAAATGTGCTTGCACATAAATAGATATATAGCTCTGAAAAAGAGATTATCTCATAAATATTATCCATTATTTTTGGGTATAAGCCAGCATCAAAATTTCTTATATATTTATATAGGTAGAATCAAATTATTCTGAAATAAAGCGTGTCATTTGTGTTCTTTTTATAAACACCAAAAGGGATATTGCGCGAAGTTTTCAAAGAGGAAGGCCAGACGGTTTTTTTTCATTATCTATAAATAAAATTGTGAAATGCACTGAAATTTATTTATTCATTTTATGTAAAATTAATAGATGTATGTACATATGTACATACATACATACATACATAAAATGTGAAGTTACATACAAAAAGATGCTTTTATTATTGCACTCGTTTTTACTAACTTTTTAAAAAGAGGTGCGTATGTTGTCTCGAATTCGATTTGCCATGGAAGGATAAGCTTCGTTCTTCCCCTCCTCCTGACGGCTTTCATTTGCGTTCAAATCTTCCACTCTGTAGTAAATGCAAATGTTGTGGAGTTCCCAAACAACGTTTATAGTTTCTGGCTTTTAGCGATGAGTAATACAGTTCAAGATGAATTTCTCTTACTATTCACTCATCTGAAAAAGATCAAACATGACCCTAAATCTCCGCCTTTGAACTTCCGCATCAGCAATCTGGGACTCGTTCTCCTCTTTAAGCAATAACGCCGAGGCTATGGATTTCTCTCTTTTAATTATGTTTCCACTTAAATTAAGAGCAAACGAAATTGTATTTTTAAATAGTGCTGATTACCATCATTTATTAACTCAAAGTGTAGTTCGCATTCAGAGTCATACATTTTGTGTTTGGTTTGTAGCAAACGAATGCAAATAAAAATCTAAAATCAAAGTGTATTAAACACACGCTACTTTTGGCTTTGGGTATTTTTTGTAAAGTTCATACAAAAAATGTGGCAGGCGTGTGCCTAGATTATGAATAAAAAACAAAACATGTCGTTTTGCCACTCTATCCCAGTCGACCAAATATCCGCAAACGATATCGTAAGCAGATGTTTTGCGGACGCTGTGCGGATGAAACTAATCAAAACAATAATCGCTAACCGAACTTTATCAGAACTTGTTTCCACAACGCGTTGCTCTGTCTGTTTTACTTTTTTATGAAATTAATGTACTGAATAATTTATGACAAACTAACAATCCATTTGCCGCCTCTTTACTAATATTATTAGCAGATACACATTTTTCTGAACTAAGTCGTTCTGAAAGACTTCCCTTTTATGAAAAAATTATGGAGCCAGCGAACTATTTAAGGAACCTTTACTTTCACAAATTCTTCGCCAAATCGAACCTTAGTTTTTGTGTCGGTTGGGATAGGTTGGGATACCTTGCATCGGTCGTATACATACTAACACATTAAAACAATTCAATGAGTCAGACTGTGTGCGCTGAAAGCACCGCTCAGCAGAATTAGAACTCCGGCGTGCCTAAGTTGGGGTAAATCAGAGTAAATCGTAGTAGAATATAAAATTCCGTAAATTTTTTATACATTATTCGTTTACATACACATATTTACGTAAATGTCGGTCCAAACAGGAATCTTTATTTACGGTTGATGGATAGCTCGTTTCCAATGGATGGTGGCAAGAAAGTGGCTGACTTACGTGTAATGATTTTGTATTACCGGCGCATGGTGACTCAATTGCTGTGAAATGAAGAGTCCGGATTTGATGCTCACAACTTCTTTAATATTTGCCGGAAGGAATGTGACGGCACCTTTTGTCTCTATTAATTTCCACTAAGGGGTGAGTATCGACTCCCCGAATGTCGCCAGCTTTTAATACCTGTTTTTAATCCACTTTAATTACTTGGTTGTAATTCCGTTTTTG
>NW_016161683.1:38820-44001 GCF_001687245.7 Rhagoletis zephyria
TGGATGGTGGCAAGAAAGTGGCTGACTTACGTGTAATGATTTTGTATTACCGGCTTATGGTGACTCAATTGCTGTCAAATGAATAGTCCAGATTTGATGCTCACAACTTCTTTATTCTACGCAACAACATGGCTGGGGATTTGCCGGAAGGAATGTGACGGCACCTTTTGTCTCTATTAATTTCCACTAAGGGGTGAGTATCGACTCCCCGAATGTCGCCAGCTTTTAATACCTGTTTTTAATCCACTTTAATTACTTGGTTGTAATTCCGTTTTTGCGAGGGCTGATGAGTGTGGTTCGCTCAGGTCCAATTCCAAAAAGAAAAAGATATTTTTCTAGCCTCGTGGTATGTGACCACCGATTCTTTTATCGTATGTCAGTGTGGGCGTTTTCATAGTGGCCATGTCAATTCGTGTCTATACTGATATAATGGTTCGTGTCTTGAATAACTATTGGTTACGTACATTCATCTGGCAATCCCCCCCATTTTGAAGTTTAGCTTTGACAGTTTTGTTATGTTTACATTTCTTATAATCGTTCTTATGTCTATTATTTGGGCAATAAAAAATAATAGATCATTATCCCCCTCTCATCTTCAGTGACACGTTAACAAAAAAAATGTTGAGCGTTTAGTAGGGATAGGAGAATGGTGGTTCGAATGCGATTCACGGGCTGTGGTTTGATCGACGTTAGACCTTTCATCGAAATCGTTCTACATGATCTTCATCAACCCCATCCTGACTCGTTCAGTTCGCCTTTAAGCGCATATGTATGTACAAATGTTCCTTTTTTCTTATTTAGTTTCAGTACGCATAACATAAGCTACGGTAGGTGAAAGGCATTGGTCAATGATTTGGTTATGAATCTTTTCTTGTTTGCTTTGATCGATTTACTAGCAATGTACTGAGGATATAATATAACAAAACTATGGATATAACAAAACTAAACTTAATTAATTTATTCCAGCCGGGTACCCTGTAATAAGGCAGAATCAATGGAGTATGGAGGCCCGCCATATATTCATCGAAATTCTTGAGAAGGCGAATGTACTGAATGAGTTAACGTGTTGTAATTAAATCGGCGGAATGATTGCCAAGCACTCGGTGTTTAGCATCGATCAATCGGATCGATATGAATTCGAAACAAGTTTCCGTGAAACATAGGCTCTAATTTTTGGTGGGGCTAGTTTTTGTGCATAGCCCTCTCCGGCCACGGACTGTTTAGGATTGGGAATGTACACTTCCGCGCCTATCTCGAATTGGCGTTCTCTTTTGCGGGTAAATGCACGTTGTGCGGTTTGTTGATATTGTTCGAACTGTTTGTCTTGAATTTCATCAGCCAGAACTTTACGCTATTCCTCATCCTGTATATGGTATGGATTTACATCCAATAATAATTTATATTCGTTTTCATCTTTCACATATTCACGACCAGTGTGCAGGAAATATGGAGTGTAGCCCGTGGCTGAATGCACTGAAGTGTTAATATCATGAGTAACACTAGAAAGATGGTTTTCCCAGGAGGAATGTTCAAGAAGGTCGGCCATGTGAGCACGTAATCCAAGCTTAATGCTTTTGTTTGTCGCCTCGACCTGATTGGCTTGTGGATGGTATAAAGGCGTTTTCATGTGTTTGATGTTATAATCGGCGCAAAGCTTTGCGAAAGTTTGACTGATGAATTGAGTACCATTATCTGATATAATGAGTTCGGGGCAGCCATTCACCGTGAATATATGTCGAAGATAATTGACTACGGATATGGCGTTTGCATTTTTCATGGGCTGCGCCCAGACATATCGCGAGTAACAGTCGATGGCTACGAAGATCCATTGGTTACGATTTTTAGACATGGGCAGCTTACCGACGAAGTCAATCGATAATTGCCTACCCGGTCGTTTTGGTTCTCTATATTCGCCGTGAGGTGTTTTGGTGCTCTCATTACTTGGTTTAATGCGGTGGCATAGTTCACATTGCCGAACGTACTGGTAAACGGACTCATACATGTCTGGCCAGTAATAGCGTTGTGAGATACGTCTGTAAGTTTTCCAAACACCCTGATGCGAATGTTGGTTGTGGTTTTCATCGAGAACTTTGGCTCTCTCAGAAGATGGTACACAAAGTGTCCACAGTATTTCCGCACTTTGATTGGAAAATTTCAATCGATGATATAGAAGGTTGTTTTCGATTTTGTATCTATCTAATGGTTGTTTTGAGGCCATGGCATGCATTTTGTTGTACCATTTATCGCCAGTATTTGGGTCAATGTTAATCACGGACGTGATTGGGGAAAGATTCACGTGAAAATCACTCGGAAGGTCAATTGGGTTTCTGCGAACGATGTTGAGAAGAGCAAAAGAACGAGATAAGGCGTCAGGAAGTTCCAAATGTTTTCCTGGTTTATGAATAATTTTGAGATCGTATGGTGATAATCGGATAGCCCAACGACATAAACGGCCAGCTGGATCTTTGAGAGTTTGTAGCCAGCGTAACGCTGCATGATCCGTTACCACAACCAATTCACGACCCTCAAAATATGGACGAAACTTTTCGACCGCTAAGAGAACGGCTAGGCATTCCCGTTCGGATGCTGTGTAATTTTGTTCGGCTTTCGAGAATTTCTTTGAAAAATACTGAACCACCCGTTCATTCCCATCATGTTCTTGTACTAGAACAGCTCCCGCCGCGATAAGCGAGGCATCGGTATAAACCTTGAATGGTTTTGAATAATCGGCCATAGTCAGCACGGGAGTGGTAGTTAAACACTCTGAGTTTGAGAAAGGCTTGTTCAGCAGCGGTATTCCACTCAATGGGTCCTTTTCGGTTTCCTTTATACAATTCACAAAGGAGAGCTTTGATCTCGGAAAAATTTGGAATAAATTTACGGTACCGGCCTGCTGCACCAACGAACCGTCTGACTTCTTTTGCCGTTTTGGGCCATGCTAATTCAACAATCGCTCGAATACGAGATGGATTCGCAGATAAACCCTCTTGAGACAAAACGTAGCCCAGGAATTCCAATCGTTTACAACAAAAATTCGATTTGGATCTTGAGATGGTTAAGCCGGCCCCGCCAGACGTTTTCCAACAATAGCAATATCTTAACGTGTTCTTCAAACGTCGAAGTGCAAATTATGAAATTATCGACATACGCGAATGCATGTGGAACCAAATCACGGAAAATGTTATCAATGAGGATGGCTAATGTGGCGGGTGAATTTCTCAACCCCATCGTCATGCGACGAAAAGCATAAAGTGTGTTACCGAATGCAAAAGCAGTTTTCAGTTGACTCGATTTTTCCAAAGGAATTTGAAAGAAAGCTTGAGACAGATCAATACCGGTCAGGTATTTAGCTGACTTTAGTCGTGCTAAAATTTGGTTAGTATCCGTAATTGGATAAGCATTTGGAATGGTAATTTTATTCAGCTCTCTCGCGTCCAAGCACACGTGACACGTTCCGTCTTTCTTCTTTACAGCCAGAATTGGTGACCGCCAAGGGCTTTCTTCGATGGTCATAATGATGTCACGACTACGCATTTTATCCAATTCGGCTTGAACTTGTTCAGCCACGTATGGCGATACTGGATACTGGCGTTTCATGACGGGTTTTGCATCACCCGTATCAATTACGTGTTCGATCTGATTAGTGACGTTTAAAGGACCAGACTCAGGAGTTGGATTAAAAAGTCTGAGAACGGCGTCCAACATTTGTCTTTGATCTGGGGTGAGATTATGTGGAAGGCTGACGCTCGTTATTTTTGGGGTATCTAGTTCACCCTCTAAACCGAGTGTGGAAGCGTCAATTGGCTCCAGATCATTACTCATAGAAGATACCTGAGCTTGTTCTTTCCCACTCCCTGGTGGCTGATTACAAAAATTAATAAATTTATCCGCCATAACCATTTCGACTTTAGCGGATGCAACTTCTTCAGTTTCACCTTTGGCTGTATGTTTTAAAAATCGTTGAACTTCCTCTTGGTTCTGCACCAGTTGGAAAAGAAGGCCTCAAGGAATGTCCGTCCCATAATTGGGTGTTTCAGTGAGATAGGCAGTACAAGAGTTGGCACAAGTCGGGTAAGACTACCAACCGTATATAATACATTGACTTTACCAATGGCCTTAAATGAAATTGAATTATCGGCAAGACCAATGGAGGTTTTGGTAGGTTGCAACTGCCCCCATCTGTACTTCTCATAAAATGTTTGTGAAATGACTGTGACTTCAGCTCCACCATCGAGTAAAACCGTATGAGAATGGTTGTTAACCATAACCGTGAGATAATCGCGACGATCGTTCGGCATATTATATGTCAAGCATTATTCTGAGATAACGAAAACATCGCGGAGTCGTGGTGGGTTAACTTTGTTGTCCCCGTCTTGATTGTGATTGGGGACTGCAGCTGAAGTAGGTTTGGTAATTGAAATTGAATTGGAAGATCTGTCGATTTGTAGAGGGACTTCGGTAGAGTGCGGATTGTTAGAGACAGTGGATTTAGCTAAAGTTGTGGATTCTGAGCACGATGGACCAATATTCCCAATCGACTCCCTTACGCGTTTTTTTGAACACGGGCATTGATCAGACGTAAACCCTGATCGTGTACATTTGTAGCAGATCACCCTATTCGGTTTCGTTCGACACTTTTTGAAGTTATGGCCCCACACGAGACATTTTGCACATCGTACATTTTCGTCGCCCTCAACAACGAAAAATGGGTCGACGATAGTCCCTACCTTCGTATCATTCTCCTTTGGATTTTTGTCATTTTTATAATCGTAGACTGGTTTCGAATACCTATGTTTCTGAGATGCTTTAATTGGTTTCTTTTGCTTGTTCAAGTATGCACATTCCCTGTCATTGGAATCGGACCCAGGAAACGAAGCGGTATATTCCGAATGTGAAGAATCATCCGGTGGATCATTTATTGCCGAAATTTCCCGTGGCACTAATCGCTGTCTCTCCGAACGGGTTCTTTCCGGACGGGGTGTGGCAACAATGAACGAATGTGGTGCAATTCGCTGAGCGAACTCACGCAATTGCTCCAACGTGTGGACTTGTCGAGTGTGGACGAGTTCACGCAGATGATCGGATAAGGTACCAATGATGATATCGAGGTGGTCCCGTTCATCCAGACCACAGGAATTACCCTGCAATTGGAATGTCAAGTCATCGATATGTTTCAGCAGT
>NW_016161683.1:46758-49317 GCF_001687245.7 Rhagoletis zephyria
AAATTAGGTGTAATTAATGCTTAATTTCTAACCTAACCTACATTTGTATGTGTGTAACTGAATCGCCTAATAGCTTTACATATAAAAAGATTATCATAATTTTCGAACTTAACTCCCTAATCTGATATTAGAAAAAGAGATTAGCCATGTAAAATTATAATTAAAAATATCTCTGATTAAACCGATAACTTTTTGGTGTCCAACCTAGTTTTATCGATTATACTTGCGAAGAAGAGGAATGTCAAATGTTAAAGTAAACAAAAATTGACGCTGGTAAGGAAAATAGGTTTGTAAATGTATTTTTAATAAAATATTCAGTTAAAATATATTTAAATGGCATAATATGTGTTGCAGAAAAAAGTGACCACGGTGGCACAGAGAGGAAGTTTAACTTTTCCTCGAGTTGTGTGAATAACAAGCACAACCAATTTGACAGCTAACGAGCTTTGATTGAGATTATATTTATATGTAAACGCAATTTTATGCTTTGCCGTTCGCATATGTTTACACATCAAATTTCATGAGTACCTAGTACTCACGCCTTTTTTTTTAGGTTTAGATACTGCAAAAGGTGAACTTTATTTTTGAAAGAAAATTGAAGTAGACTCAGCAATCCGGTTTTACTCCGATCATAGTTGATAAATACGTCTTATAAACGGGCTCGCTTATATGCATAAACAGCCTTTATTTGCATTAACTCATGCTTTTTCCTCTTTCAAATGCGCATAAGCAGCCGAACAAATGCACGAACTTTTTGGGAATTAACTCGGATCAGGGGAATTTTCGATGGCAACACTGGTAGAAACAGTCAGCGGTAGCCGAGTGGTGAGAGTTGCGTCTGTAGGTACCAGGCTCGATCCTCAGTTGGAGCAATTGCCAAAAAATTATTATTGTTCATTTTATTTTATTTATTTTTTTAATTTTATTTGATTTATATATTTAATTTTGCTCTTTAATTTTAATTTTGCTCTTCTTCTAACTACATACTGGCGTATGTAGTACGTAACAAATTATTCTTAAAATGATTCCTATTTCATGCAACTCAGCTAAGGTTTCAAGAGAGAGTTCACGACACTTCTTTCTGTTAAAGGGATTATTAGTGAAATTTTCTAATTACTTGCACTTGGAAAATTGGGAAATTTTTTGATTCGCATGAATGCGATAATAAAAAAACATATCTACTACGGGCATTTAGTTTTTCCCGATTTTAAGAGTGATTTACTCCTAAATCGTATTTTAGTAGTCCGAACAGTGACCAGCACAGCTTCCGCACGCTCTCGCTTTGTATATGTACGAACATGCAATATTTGCACTCTTTCTGCTTACTCTCTCAACGATTTCATAAAAAACGGAACGTTACTAACATGTTAGTAACAAGTTATTATCTCGACGATGCCAACGATGCGACGATTCTGCGATGCTAAATTTAAAGTTAAGTAGCGTGTACTCGCCGCATCGGCATCGCCGATTATTAACATGTTACCTTTTTATGTAATCGTGCAGCTCTCTACTAGATACTTACTAGAAAAAGACAGAAGCGCCAGTAATTAAAAAATTTACGATAAATTAACGATTACGATTTATGGTTTTATGTAAAAAAGTTGCTGAATAATATTTTTTATTATTCTTTAGGCCTCAATGCTAAGCCAAACACTTAAAAGGGTGAACCACCTTAACGTAGAATTGTGTAAATGTGCAACGGATGTACACATACATAAATCGTCTGATTAATGCTAAGCCGTTAGCATGTACATATATTAGTTAACCGCTTGAATAAAAAACTTCGTTAAGTTTCCCCTCCAAACAGTTTGTTGCTTGGAGGTCAAAATTAACTTCTCAAGAATTAGCTCGGTCACTTTTAGTGAGAACTCGAGGATCAATGGACGTCTGCCAGCTACCACTCCTGCGTATTTTACCAAAGGTAATATTGTAAGCCCCTAATTATATTTCATCGAATTGAATAATAGACCAACTCTCTTATATACAATTAATCCATTTGTTCTGATTATTCTCTTTTCAAAATAAAGCCCTTGGTGCAACTACGAGCTACGTTGCCTCAAGTGTTTGCATTGTCCTTAGAGGCGAATTTTCGTTGGTATCAACTTCTGGTGGAGCTAATGGTGTCCACCTACCAAGAAGTGGCCTGGAGTAAGTGGCTCCAAGTCTGATGGCTGGTTCGATGTGGGGCTTAATTGTCGAGAATTCAAACAGGATTCAATTCGCCATAGAAGATTCGTAGACTCTTCAAACGTATATTTATGGTTTGATGCGGTTTTCGTAAAGCGGTTCTTAAAACTTTTAGCTCCTGCCTCCCATAGTTCGCCCATGTGAGGAGCTGAAGCGGGAATGAAGTGCCACGGTGGGTGTATTTGGTTAAGGTATTATCGAATCCGTCAAAAAGGCTTTAATTCTGCTCTCTGAGCTCTAGAGGCTCTGGCAAAGTTGGTAACATTGTCGGAGGAGATGTTTCTTGGACATCCCCTTCTTGAAACGAACCTGGCAAATGATGCTAATAAAGATCGCGTACTCAGGTAGCTTCCAAATGGATCGCCTTAGTTG
>NW_016161684.1:0-481 GCF_001687245.7 Rhagoletis zephyria
CCATGGATGTGTTCCCAGAATGTGAGTTTACTGTCAAGCTTCACCCCTAAGTATTTTGTAGACCTAGAAGTCGTCACGAGATGAGGTCTGACCATCATATTTATAATTGTTGGGATCCGTTTCCTGGTGAGGAGCACGATCGCCGTTTTGGCTGTAGCCAATTGCAGACCGTGGTCGCTCATCCATCCACTGACGTTGCGCATGACCTGGTTTAGCTTGAGCTGTGCTAGCTGGACATTTCTTGCTGTTATGACGGCGGCCACGTCGTCCGCGAAGGCGACAAGGATGGCGCTCTCCGGCATATCCGTGCGCAACAGACTGTCATACGTGGCGTTCCAGAGGTCTGGGCCAAGTACAGACCCCTGTGCCGCTCCGCCGGTTATACATCTCTTTCTCTGACCTTGTGTTGTGTCGTACAAAAGCCAACGGTCTCTGAGGTAGTCCCGGATCATATCTAGCAAGTATGTTGGAACCTTGAATG
>NW_016161684.1:1228-13394 GCF_001687245.7 Rhagoletis zephyria
TAGCGACCCGATCTTCGCCATTTTCACTGAAAGTATTCTCTTGATAACGAGTGACAACAGTGCAAAATTTCATGTGTCTAGCTACTTTGATGGAAGAGTTATAACGAAAAATCTTATATCTGAACAATCAGTTGTATGGGAGATATATGTTATAGTGACCCGATCTTTGTTATTTTTACTCTAATTTTTCTGTTCTAATGGGTAGAAGCAATGAAAAATTTCATGTTCCTAGCTGCATAAATGGAGAAGTTATAACGAAAAATCTCATATCTGAACAATCAGTTGTATGAGAGCTATAGGTTATAGTGACCCGATCTTTGTTATTTTTACTCTAATTTTTCTGTTCTAATGGGTAGAAGCAATGAAAAATTTCATGTTCCTAGCTGCATAAATGGAGAAGTTATAACGAAAAATCTCATATCTGAACATTCAGTTGTATGGGAGCTATATGTTATAGTTAACCGATCTTTTTAATTTTCACTGTNAACATTCAGTTGTATGGGAGCTATATGTTATAGTGGTCCGATTCTTCCGGTTCCGACAAATGATTAATACATTATCAAAATACACCCACCTACCAAATTTGATCCGGATATCTCGAAAACTGAGAGACTAGATTGCATACAAACAGACGGACAGGCAGACAGATAGACAGACGGACAGAAGGACATGGCTAAATCGACTCAGCTCGCCGTTCTGATCATTTAAGTATACATTTTAGTGGGTCTATCTCTTCTTATTCTGGTACTTACAAACATCGGACCAAAGTTATAATACCATTTCATGATCATGAAAGGTACAAAAAGAAGGAAACTAAATAAAATTAGTTTTTAAAAATTTAACAAGAAAATAAAATAAATAAAAAAAGGAAAATTTCCCGGCCTAGGACTCGAACTCGAATCTCTCGAATGGCACGCCAGCGCTCTGCTCACTAACCATTGCGACTGTTGAGGCAATAGTTGTGTTTTTTTTACAAATTATCCAGTAACTTGCCAGCAACTCTCCAGTAACTTAATTTCTAAGAATTCGCTCTCATAGAAAAAATTTACAAAAAAGTACGTGAACGCTTTTCCAGTAATAACACTGGTCTACAAATTTCAACTTTTTTTCTGCGAATAAGACGGGACCTGGTGTTTCTGAACGGATTTTTCGTGCTGAACACGAATCCGGGGTCAAAAATGTCCCATCACGTCACGGTCGTTTAAGATGAAATTCTTTCTGCGATCAATTTTCCCTGGACTCCTAGACACAAATACACCCCCTGATCTAAGGGTGCATGCGATTAATTCGGCATAGGGCTCATTCGAAAGGGCACGATTTAGCCTTTAATTTCTGACATATACAAAGTTTGTAGCACGTCAGGGTTCAGCTCTACAATTTTTCGAAAATGTCCAAAAACGCTGTTTTTAGGGGTTTCAACCCCTTTTTTCTCGAAAACGTGACGTGATGGGAAGTTTTGGACCCCAGATTCGTGTTCAGCACGAAAAATCCGTTCGGAAACACCAGGTCCCGTCTTATTCGCAAAACCCTTGTAGACCAGTGTAATTTGCAAGTTTCATGAGCAGCTGATAAATTGGTTGTTTATTCGCAGCATATTTTATATTTAAATATGTTTATTTTGTGAATTTCCACAATAAAAAGCCACAAACAGTTTCCTTATTAGTTAAAATTTCATCCAGCACCATGCGATTAACTATTTTTCATACTGGCAAATTCTTACAAGTAAAAATTTATCCAGTAAAATCCAGTAAAAACTTGCAACTTCAGCTGTCATTTTTCGCTCTCTCAATTTCCCCTACTTTGCAAGTTTTTGCGTACGAAAACGCCAAAACATGAATACTTATGACTCTGAGAGGAAACATTAATTAACTGATTTAACAATCATTAGTTAAGTGCCCGTTAGAGCTAATTTAATGAACGTTTCTGAGTGCGGTAAGTAAAGGTTTTTGTTTACTTAACTTTAATGTTCATTAAATGCCGTTAACCAATCATTAACTGACCCTGAGAGGGAATTTTTTCAAATCGTTACTGAGGGACACCTTAAGTAATCACTAAACGACTCTGAGTGTGTCTGTAAGTCTTTTAATTTGCAACGGAGCCTTCTGCAAAATTCTTGAAGGAAATGCTTTGAAAAGTTTTTTTTCTTCCTCTTTAAATATTCTATAAATGGACTTAGCAGCTTTTCACACCAAAAATTATCAACATGATTACTTCTTTTAGAAATATACCATTGTTACTTTGCAAAACTGCTGTTAAACATTGTTATAATACCGATGACTTTTATTATTAAATTCATTTGTATGAAATAATTTATAAAATAACTAGCTTATACCCGCGGGTTTCACCCCGCGCTTTTATACAAATATGAAAAATAATTTAATGATGTTAAATTTTATTTCTGTGCCCATTTCGTTATAGCTCGTTATTTTTTAAGCGAGTTAAGGTATTTAGGCCATTTAAAACTATGAAATTATAAAATCTCGTCTGCGCGCTAGGCATACGAAAGATATCAATCCCTCTAAGTTTACCTTGAAATGGTTCCAGGTATACGTCGCGTAAACATGTAACCTTCTTGGAGGTGCCACGGCGGGTTCTAATATTTCCAACTCAAATTCAGTAACCTGGCCTTGATAAAATACCACTTCTCATTACTGTAGCAAATGCCTCAAGAGAGCTTTAGATTATAAGGCCGAACCCGGCTCTCCCTTTTCCATTAAAAGAAATTTTTGATATCAGTACGGCACTTATAAAATAAATCTCCATAACAAATTTAAAATACTTCGAAATATTTTCTATCCTTCCAGAGATATGTACTAAGAAATTTTTAGTATATACGGGAGGCGACATGTCTCCTTTTTTAATAAATCACATTTTTTCCATGAGCAATTGAAACATTTTGTATACACAACTCCATACCAAGTTCCAGTATTCTTCCACAAACACTTCCAGGGATATGTGGCCAGAAAAAGTCAATTTGCACAGAAAGTGCCACGCCCCTTTTTCTTATGACCCTAGTCTCCCTTTCATGAATTTAGAATTGATTTTACATACCCCAGTACCAAGTCCAGTACTCTACCATGAACACCTCTAGAGATATGCAGTATAAAAGTAAATTTGTACGGGAGGTTCCATGCCCCCTTTTCGAATAACGCAAATTTTTCTCCATGAGTATGGAATTAATTTTGTATACACATCTCGGTGCCAAATTCCCGTCCTCTGCAATAAACACCTCCAGAGATATGCAGCATAGAAAAATCAATTTGCATGGGAGTTGTCACATCACCTTTTCCAATAACTCTCATTTTTCTCCATGAGTATGGTATTAGTTTCACATACATACATACATACATATGTATTTCCATACCAACCTTGAGTACTTTACCCCAAACATTTGAAGGGATATGCAATATGAAACTTTCAGTCAGTGTTGGAGGTGCTACGCCTCTTTTCCAAAAACGTCCATTTTTCTCCGTGAATATGAACATGATTGCACACAGTGTTGGAAAACTGTTAATCTGATTAACGATTAAAATGTTAATCGCGTTTGACGATTAAAATTAATTAGTCGTTATCAACTGTACGATTAATGATAACATTTTTTGAATCTTAATCGCTGGCTGCGATTACGTTTAATTAATTTAAAACATTAATCGTTAATCCAATTAAAAATAAAATCTGATTAATTTGTCTAGTTTGTCCGAGTTTGAAACCAAACACCAGTTATAGTAATTATTTTGTGTTTTACGCTTATAAAAAGCACATAATATAAAAAAATTATAATTATTGTTATTAGTAATACATAAACTGGGAACTTTTACAAACCTAGTTTGTAAAACGTTTGTTGGTATATATCTTAATGAAAATGCACACGAAATTGCTTAGATGGATGAGGAAACCCGACTTAGCCATACCGGATTAACTTGCTTTGTGTGCACAGGGAAATTCCAGCATAACTTAATTAATCACCAAACCTACTTGATCAAATTAAGAGTTAATGATTAAAAATTAATTCTTTAATCGCGGTCACGATTAACTGTTCAGTCAGGTTAAAATTAATCATGATTAACTGTAATCAGATTGAATTTAATCGAATTAACTAACTGATTAAAACATCAATCGATTAATGCCATCATTGATTTCACATACATATCACTATACCAAGTTTCAGTTCTCTCCCACAAATACTTCCAGAGATATGTATGTAATATGAAAATTCTAATTTGTATGGGAGGGGCCTTGAGTTATCGGACTTACTTTCAGTCTAAGACCATCCTTCCGAAATCCGTAATAAGTGTACTAAATTTCGTTCTGATCGGAAAACCGGTTAAGGAAGTAGCCTGTTTTTCAATCCAGGTCATAAACCATCTTTGAGCAAAATTTCATTTTCAAACAGGTGGCAATTCTTAAAAAAGTAGCCTATTTTCCAGTCTAGGTCATAAGCTATCTGTGTGCAAACTTTCTGTCATTTACGCGTATTAATTTAATTAAACTTTCATAATACGTGATAACTCTTAAAATAGTATATTTTTTTCCAACATAGGTCATAAGCTATCTCTGTGCGAAATGTCATGCAAATCTGTTCACTCATTTCCGCGTATTAATTTAATTAAAACTTTTTTAACAGGTGGCAACTCTTCCAAAAAATTTGCCTATTTTCCACTGTAGGTCATAAGCTATCTGCTTGCAAAATTTCATGCAAATCCGTTCAGACTTTTCCGCGTATTAATCTAATTAAACTTTTTTAGCAGGTGGTAACTCTTAAAAAAAGTAGCCTATTTTTCAACCTAGCTATCTGTGTGAAAACTTCCATGCAAATCAGTTCACTCATTTCCGCGTATTAATTAAATTAAACATTTATAACAGGTGGCAACTCTTAAAAAAAGTAGCCTACTTCCTAACCTAGGTCATAATCTATCTGTGTGCAAAATTTCATGCAAATCCGTTTAGTCGTTTCCGCGTATTAATATAATTAAACTTTTTAACAGGTGGCAACTCTTCCAAAAAATTAGCCTATTTTCTACTGTAGGTCATAAGCTATCTATATGCAAATTTTCATGCAAATCCCTTTAGTCGTTTCCGCGTATTAATTTAATTAAACTTTTTAAACAGGTGGCAACTATTCCAAAAAATTAGCCTATTTTCTACAGTAGGTTATAAGCTATCTGCTTGCAAAATTTCATGCAAATCCATTCAGTCGTTTCCGCGTATTAATTTAATGAAACTTTTTTAACAGGTGGCAACTCTTAAAAAAATATCCTATTAACCAATCTGTCCCATAAGCTACCTGCGTGCAAAATTTAATGCAAATCCGTTCAGTCGTTTCCGCGTGATCATTTCCCAAACATCCAAACATACAAACTTTCACATTTATAATATTAGTAAGATTGTTTCTGATCTCAATCGCTTTCTCTTTGTACAAAATAAATAGTAAGTGTAACAAATAAAATACGTATATACGAACGAAGACAATTCGGTTCACAAAATTCTGGAGACTTTTTAAAAAACGACGTATTGGACTTTGCACTTTTTCCTTTTTTCTGGGAAGCCATCCTAGTAAACCATGTTTTAAAACTTAAAGGTTTTCTTAAAAGGATTAAGTAGCATTCATCTAAAATCAAAAATTGTAGTCACATAAGTTATTTTGACAAAAATTCATAGATATGTGATGGCGTTTTTTATACAAACAATACGATACTTTTAGCCCGATACTTACTAGGCATCGATACCTTCTTTCGATGCTACTTCCAAGTACAGGTATCGATACCTCCATGGTATCGTTTTATCCCTACGGACAGTCGACTTGCTGCTTGCACACAATTCAAACTGAACATTTGAAAGCACATTTATATGTCTGGCTGTAGCTGAGCATGCAAAGATGTTTGCTACAATTGGTCGCAGCCAAGAATGTAAATTTTTAGTTTCAGTTTTTCTTAGTTATGATTCATAACTTATGAAAAAGCATCTGTGAGGTGCAGAACGAAAGCGTCTTCATACGAAACATACTGTGGTTGTTCACGCCCGCCTGGTTATCATGTTATCAGGTTATCTGGTTATGTGGTTATATTTTTTATTCAGTTTACAACAATAAAATACACTACAGAATAATAATTTTTAACCAATTAACATGATAGCCAGGCAAGTGTGAACAACCACACTGACTTTGAAGTTTTTTAAGCCAAATTCATTTTTAAGTAGTTGAAAATACATGCAGGAAAAGGTAATTGACTGCTTCCTAGGACATCGCCATGTTAAATAAATGAGTTCGTTGCAGGTAAAATAGTGAGAATTTCAATTAGTTATCACTGAAAATAAAGTAGCTTATAAATTACTTTCAAACTAATTCAATTCCCTGCAGGGTTAACGCACGTACAAACATACACACATATGAGCGGCTGGCAAAGCGACGAGAACATCGAAGAAAACAAAAACAAATTCACTTCGATTTGACTTCAACCCTTCGCTTGAATTCTATGCGCTGACATGAGGTGTGTACTCGTACTGAGAGGACAAAATTCTCCAGCAGCAAAGGTTCTGAGAATTTAGCAGCATTCGCTCTCAAAGAGACGAAATAGCAACAGAAGTACGAGAACGCAAAATTTGCAAAAACTTGCAACCTTCGAAACAGCTGATCACTTGCATAGTTGCCACTGGTGATTAAGATGGCAATTTATTTTCTACATTTTTGGTACATTTTCCCCCGATTTGGCATATTATACAATTGAATAGTTTTCGATAAGAAAACGCTTTTTAAAATACAAATTAATTATATTGGAATGAATAAGTTTTTTTTCTTATAATTATTTGTGATATCACATGGTGACGCATTCAAAAACAAGAGTATCTGCTCCAAACACTTATCATTGATCCAAAAACAATGTAATAGATATAGCTACAGATGTAGCTTTAAAATTACAAAATTTTCATTTCAACAATCAACCTACCAAAACCGAAAACTTCAGCAAAACAACATTTCAGCATGCTGCATTTAAATCTATTTTGATATATTTAAAGGTAAATTATGGTACAAACGAAAAATGTCGTACGGCAACCATAGTCAGCACACACTAAAGTAAACAAACTGGAGATTAATAGCAAATTAGCGAAAAATAAACCCAACAAACGTTGTGCATATTAAATTTACTAACTTTTTCGTTGTATACTAGCATTAATAATAAAATTTGCAATAAATAACTCAAAAAGGCCATATTTTCATTTGTTTATTTACAAACATGTGTTTGTGGTCAGCTGATTTTCTAACTTGCAAGTTTTAGCTGGGAAAAATTTTTCCAGCAGAAATTTGCAGCTCTCTTTCACATTTTGCTCTCTCAATTTCCCCTACTTTGCAAGTTTTTTGGGTACGAGAACGCAAAACCAGTAAAAGTTTTCTAAAACTTTAGATAGTTGGGCGTACGAGTACACTCCTATATTCACGCCCAAAATAGGGCAGTGGCAGTGGCAGTCTTTCGAAATCAGCTATTTTTTAGATTTTAGGTGTCCAATGAAGCGACTCACAATACAGCAGTGGCAGCTGGCAGTTTAGCCCAAATTCTAAATTCACTGGCACTGGCTTCATCGCAGCAAACATTGCATGTTGAATTTGACATAAGTGAAAGGCAGCCAACTTCTGTTTGTCACTGAAGTCTAAATGGCAACAACAAAAATGTACACAAACAAAAAAAGCAGTCACTGACAACGCCGTATTGTGTTTGCTGCGGCAGTGACTACAGTAACAGCTGATTTTAAAAACTGTCACTGCCACTGCGCTGTTATATTTTGGGCTTTACGAACGTGGCCTATACGACGCACAGTGGTCGGAGAAAGCATGTTTTACGCGAAAAAGGCATATTTTAATAGTGTGATAAATATGGCATCCAAGAATTTAAAAAATTCTGAATTTTCATTAAATTTGGTATTTAGAGGTTCTTAAGTTCACTCATTACAAATTTCAATCTAGTTTTTGAAAATTCAAAGTGCAAAATCCAATATGGCGTCCGAAATCTCCAACAAATCAAAACCTGAATAATTGTATTTAAAAATTAGAAAACTAAAGTATTGGAAATGAATTTCGTATAAATTTAAAAAATCTTGAAAAAACTGTTGGGGCCTAGACCAAATTGTTTGGGCTGAAAATATAGACACTATCCCTAGTGTATAAATATAATTACTATTATTATTTCATAATTTGATCATAATTTTATTTCAGATATGTTCCCTTGTTTATCTAATATACATATGTATAAAAATCTCGTGTCACGGTGTTAGTATCGAACTCCCCTGCAAAAAGTTGGTCTAGTTGAAACACTAGCAAAAGACCACGTAACAAAGTAACCATCACTAGTGGCACGTCTAGTCCAAATGTATGAAGAAAATATGGTTACATTTACATTGCGATGTCATTGGACTGGACCACACCTAGTCCAAATCTGCATTACATAGGGGTACTCCCTAGACTAGTTTATATTGACCATTCCACGAAGTAGATACATTGGACAATTTTAGAGTGTAATTTCGTCGGACTAGTCCCTAAACTACCAACACTGGACTACATTGTTTCCTTTTAAAATAATTAAAATATAATTTTTTTTTTATATTTATGAACACATATAACACCTTTACTGATAAATAAAAGTATTAACGAATTCAGTGTTGCATTACTTTTACCCACGAACCACGAATATGATGGAATTAAAAAATTTAAATGGCATATAATAAAAATCATATACAGTGGCTGAAAAATAAATAGGGACATTTAGCCAAGTGTTGGCTATTTTTCTTATGTTTACTATCATTATTTTTATATAAAGTAAAGCTGATTATCTAATAAAAACCATGGAGGTTCCAGAAAAAAATGTTTGTATGCACATTTTTTTAATTCGGTTAAGAAAGTTTGAAAATTTTGCGAAATTTGTCGAATTTCCCCATTTTTTGTACAAAGTTTGAAATTTAGACTTTCATGGTTTTTGTTAGATATCCGCTATACTTTTATAACACAAAAATAATAAACATTAAATAAACAAACAAAAAATAGTCTAAACTTGTTAAAATGTCGCGTTCCTATTCATTAGTTCGCCACTGTAGTACATATTTTTAATTTTCTTTCTTTTTCTTAGTAACTGAAATTCAAATTTAATTTTTGCTTATTTATAAATATGAATACATATAATTAGATTGTTGATAATGAAAAGTATTAACGAATTAAGTATGTATTACATTACTCTTAACCATGAACTGAAAATATTATCGAATTAAATAATCGAAATGATTTGGAATAAACATCATAAAATTTTACATAGTAAATATTTTTAATGTTCTTCGTTTTCTTTACTAACTCAAACCATCCGGAACTGTTTTTTTTGACGGTTTAAAAGGCCTTCCTAATTTGCTTTTCAGTGTTGATTTCAGTCTTGGCAACAACATCTTAAAAAAAATTGAATATATTAATAAAGCTTAACTTAAAATTTTATTTCACAGAACTAGTAATAATAATAGATTCGCGCTTACACATATGTTAGTGTTTGGCCGAGCTTCTCCTCCGACTTGTGGCGTGCGCCTTGATGTTGTCACACAAAGCGGAGGGACCTACAGTTTTACGCCGACTCCAAATGGCGATTGTATTTTTATTAGAAGCCATTTTTCATGGCAGAAATACACTCGCAGGTTTGCCATTGCCCGCCGAGGGACGACCACTGTTAAGAAAAAATAACCCTTTTCTATATTTTTTTTGCGATGTTGCTTTGACCAGGGCTTGAACCCAGGTGCTGATGACTGAATGCGCGCACTGCTTACCACTACACCACAGCGGCCGAACTGCTTACACTTAAAAACATCGGATAAGCTCGAATAGTGTTTTAAGCTTTTCTTTCCATTAACGCCATCTATGTTAAAGTTGAGCCAAAATTACCGGGCAAAAAAGTTTTCAAAGTTTTTGAAAATTTTCCCTTGAAGTAAGAACTGTAATCCGGAAATCTATAAATATAATAACAAATGCCCAGAGTAGAAACAGACTCTACCGGCTCATATCTCCTTCCAATTACAAAGCCAGCGCCAGTTAAACATTTCTTAAATGCTTCAATTTTGAATGGAATAAACGGCCTTATTAAAAAATATTATTAGGGAATTTTACACTAAAAAATAATCAACTGTACTATTTATAACATCTATTTTTTTCTTTTTGATAAAATATACATTTATGTTATTATTGTGAAGTTGCTAAAGAGTTCGTGTTAGCTTACGAATATCTTTTTTTAACCTTTGCAAATGGTTCTCGAATTCATAGGCAGAAAAGTTCATCAGCACTCCAAACTTTCTGACACTATCACAAACATGCAAAATGATACACTATTTTCGCCAAAAATGTTTGCAAAATTTTCAGCGAATAACTTTATCATAAGCCCTGCATTTGGGATATTAGACATGACATTTTTTCTACACGACAACAGATTGTTCACACAGTACAGTGTAGTAACAAAAAGATTAATTGACATTTTCGCTATTCTTTAAACACAGTTCATAAGTGGCGTCATTCCTATCGCTATCACTTGAAGCAAAAACAATACTAACTGGCAATGGCTTTGCACAAGGCGTATTTAATAAGGTGGTTTCGGTACGCCAACAACAAAATGTACATGTATTTTGTTTTTGCTTTTGCGGCGAGGACTGTCAAAAATTTCATAGGAATGATGTGAAAGAGAACAAAAAACAATAAACAATCAACTGCTCCAACCAATCAACAGCAGCCATTTGACATATGAAGCCGTGGGGCGAAGGAAAATAAAAGGGTGCTGCTATTAAATACGCCTTGGCTTTGCACTTTCCACATTCAACTTTTCACATTTGAGAATTAATGCATGGTTACCTTTTGTTTTTAATTAATCATTCTAAATGACGTTTACTGCACTGCATTTTATTTTAATAATTTAGCTAAATTTGTTTGCCGCACGAGCTAACGCTTTGCTTGAACTCATTTACATCACTGAATCATTAAAACAATTTCGCAATGGAATTTCGTTTTTTGTCAAATTACGAAGTATATGTACATATGTACATACGCAGTTAGCTTTCATAATTCGACCTGGTCTGATTTTGCATTACATGTTAGCAGGCGTTCCAACAGCATCAGTTTGTTCCTGCATAACGCCGACACTAGTGCCGTAACCATGCTCATTCTTCCTAGTTAAAGTACTAGTGCTGTGAGGCAACATGGTCCGCAAAAGTTTGCAGGGTCCTCCTAAACGGCTCGACCGAAATTTTATGTATATACATATATGGTAGGTATGAGAATCGGATGTAATGTATTTCATACCTCTAGGTGCAGGGGGCGTGGTACACACAAACCGAATTTTTCATATTGCATACCTCTGGAAGTGTTCATGGTAGAGTACGCGAACATGGTATGAATATATATGAAAACAGTCGCATACTCATGGAGAAAAATTGTGGTTATTGAAANGTTTGCAGGGTCCTCCTAAACGGCTCGACCGAAATTTTATGTATATACATATATGGTAGGTATGAGAATCGGATGTAATGTATTTCATACCTCTAGGTGCAGGGGGCGTGGTACACACAAACCGAATTTTTCATATTGCATACCTCTGGAAGTGTTCATGGTAGAGTACGCGAACATGGTATGAATATATATGAAAACAGTCGCATACTCATGGAGAAAAATTGTGGTTATTGAAAAAGGGGGCGTGGCACCTCCCATACAAACCGAATTTTTCATACTGCATATCTCTGGAAGTGTTCATGGTAGAGTACTCGAACATGGTATGGAGATATACGAAAACAATCGCACACTCATGGAGAAAAATTGTGGTTATTGGAAAAGGGGGCGTGGCACCTCCCATACAAACCGAAATTTCACAATGCATATATCTGGAAGTGTTCATGGTAGAGTTCTCGAACATGGTATGACGATATATGAAAACAGTCGCATGCTCGCGGGGGCGTGGCACCTCCCATACAAACCGAATTTTTATACCCGAGCGCACTTGTGCACAAGGGTATTATAACTTTGTTCACATAACGGTTGTTTGTAACAGGCAAAAGGAATCGAGATAGATATAGACAAATGTATACATAAATGATCAGAATGAAAAGAGAAATCGATTAAGCGGTGACTGTCTGTCCGTCCGTCCGTCCGTCCGTCCGTCCGTCCGTCTGT